>NW_015532581.1:0-483 GCF_001515645.1 Sinocyclocheilus grahami
TTAAGGTGTCCTTGTTAAACATGTTACATGTACTTACTATTATAACAATTAATTCTGCATATACACACACAATGGATTCAGAAAGTATTCAGAGCCTTTTGTTATGTTGAGTTATGAATCATATGTCTCTATCTGCTGCTGTCAGTGTTCAGATGCACAGTCAGGAGAACCGCATGACGGCTCATAATCTGGCCGTGATATTTGTGGTCACGCTGTTCCAGGAGCTCGCCATGAACGCAGCCTTGATGCAGCTAACCAAAGAGCTGATCGTACGTCACAAGGAGATCTTCATGGTGAGACTGCACACTTAGAATAAATCTCAATGTGTTGTATTAGAAATGATTGTGTCATCTGGCATTGTGTGCAGAATCACGTGGAGACAGATGGAGAAATCATCACTGTATTGTGAAGAGCTCATCAGCGTCTCTACTTACTGACGCAATACGAATGACTGTAATAACACTATAGAAAGAACAATTCAGC
>NW_015532582.1:0-483 GCF_001515645.1 Sinocyclocheilus grahami
AAAAAAAAAAAAACGATATATTGGCCACACGACGACACTTAGACATGAAAACATTTAACGCAATTTAAAATACATTAGCATTAAATTGGTAGCATTAAAAAAAACTATTAACTGCTATTGCTACTTTAAAATTCTATTAATTTAGGAAGTTGCTAAAATAATAATTAAGAGATCAGAATCATGTAAATTGACAAAACAACATGTAACGTTATGATACTCACTCTCGAATGAATGTCTGCAGTTGTGATTTGATGGATCGTTGTGCTTGGTCGAATAAAATCTGCAAAATAAATAAATAAATAAAATGAAGCCAGACATTATTTTAATAACAATTCACCATATTTTCTTTTTAAGTTCTTATTACTGTAATGCATTACAAACTTATATGTATATAAACACACACACATAAATAAACATACACACACACACACACACAAACAAACATATACATATATATATATATATATATAATATATATATATA
>NW_015532583.1:0-483 GCF_001515645.1 Sinocyclocheilus grahami
CAATTAATTTTCAATTAAACCCACTGTCTGTACTGTGAGAAGCGGCTTTTAGGAACATTACTGCAGAAACACACAAAAATAAAAACTCTGTAGACATTTTGCCACTGATACGTCTCATTTGTACTTCCTCATTCTTGAATGTAACAGCTGCTGATGCTAGCTGCTGATGATTAGCAGTGGCAGCTTGAGTGAATTAGTTTGTATCAGCATGCATACTTAATATTGTCATAAACGCTTGTTACCTGTAAATAATAGGTGCATTTATCCTGCAAATAATATAAGCTATCTAACTGGTAAAACCTGCCCTCTTATGGCTGGCCTGAACAGGAGAACATCAGTCTTCATAACCTTGCAGCATCACTGGACTTTCGTAAATGCAGCAGCATATTTATATGTTAAGCTGTTTGGTTATTGCACGAAAGTACACTTATTGCAGCTGTAAAGCATATGGCAGGAACAGATGTTGTCATTTGACACTGGACA
>NW_015532584.1:0-482 GCF_001515645.1 Sinocyclocheilus grahami
TAAAACTATAAAACTAAAAACAAAATTTTTACATTTTCATCTAAATATGTTTTAATTAAATGGCAATATAGGTATCATAACAGGTGAAGGAAACAAGGAGGAAGGATTTTTAATGTAACAAAAAAAAGAAGATACTACAATTAGACAAAATAAAAATCTTGGTGAAAAAGAAAACTTGTGGCAGTAAAACAATTCAAGATAAAGAGCTGAACTGAAAGAAGGCTAGATGTACGTAAACAAGAGACGTGTGAGTAATCAGTCAACTCATTGGTAACTAAGGTGAAAAATGAAAAGCAGAAACCATTCTAGTTTGATGAGAAACCAGACTAAAAACAGAACACAATCATTACAATACGCTCACTGGAAAAGTTTGCCTCTACCTACATTTTTGCAAAACTTACCTATACATACCACTCACTGCAGTTTCAGCTGAAATGACCAATAGAGGCAGTAAAACACCAACAACTTTTATTTCTTATTGA
>NW_015532585.1:0-482 GCF_001515645.1 Sinocyclocheilus grahami
ACATACCTTTTGATCAAAGTTACTATTTTCTAAACTATAGCGAATAAACTGATAATGTGAGAGATTTTGAAGGTGTCTGAATACATTTTGGTTTGACTGTATAGTGTATATCAATCATTTATAACTTTTGGTTTGTACAGTCTTCTACTTGGGATGTGGTTTGAGTGACAGTACTGAACCCGATGTGGGATAACGCGCTTTTCAATTAAATACTTTAAATAAGTTTTGGTTTCTTTATCTGATTTATTAAACTTTTAGCTGTATACAGTTCACTTGGTGGTCATCTGAGGCCCTTTTATTTAATTTTATAGAGCATTGATTATCAAAATCATTTCAAAACTGATTGTTAGAACACTTTATGGATGAAAAGACACCAAAAACACAGACACACACACACACCTCACAGCAGAGAAACTGACAGCAGAACCTGTGAGTGTGTGTGAGAGTGTGTCTGTGTGTGAGAGAGAGAGAGAGAGAGAGAG
>NW_015532586.1:0-482 GCF_001515645.1 Sinocyclocheilus grahami
AAAAAAAAATTACCTTTCAACAAAAATATACAGCACAATTAAATATACACCCTAACACAAAGCTAGTTTTAATGAAACAACTCATCACTGAAATTAATTTAGCTGGTTTCAGAATTAGAACAACAGACAATATGATAAACTCCTAAATAGATAGAATTGACAAAATGCACATCTCTGTAACCCCTGCAATTCATAAAAATACACTTTAAAATCGTCTTCACATAGACAAGTTCAATTCTCCAAAATTGAGAAATAAAATTGTGCGTGTTTTTTTGGGAGAATAAGGTATGGCAGCCTAATCAAGCTTTACAGAATGAGTATTCACAACCACAGCAGGGCTTCATACTCCATTTGTTCAGAACAATTCAGTGTTGGGTCCATTTGATGCTTTTAAGGTCAATGCCTTCCTGGACCATTTCCCATAATGGACTAAAAGACAAAGAAAGACACACACAAAAAAAACATGAACAATCCTCATTTTT
>NW_015532587.1:0-482 GCF_001515645.1 Sinocyclocheilus grahami
CTAGGGCCATAGAATCTATAAAAGTTTCAGTGAATGTCGTCTGGGTTCTCATTGGGACACATTATCTACGCAGAGGCTTAAAGGAAGTAATGTGAAGACCATGTTATCATGCACAAGAGAGCAAAACGGAGAGATGGAAAAGAAAGAGGGAGTAAATGAGAATTGCTTCAGCGGACCAGAGAACTGCAATCCCATTCCTCCCTTCTCATTTACTTCAGAGGACCCTCTTGAGAACTGACAACTCAAAACAAGATGACAAAGTGCAGACGTTCACGCACGTTCAGCCATCAGAAAACAAAGTACTTCAGAAAACACACGGCCTGTAGTTTGTAATTGCAAATCACCTGTTTAATTCAGTCTTCATAAGGCTAAAGGGCTACTGAGGGCCTTATTATTAATGGGATAAATTATTCATGAAGGTGCAGACACATGTGGAAGAGAACCGGGAGGTCACGGTTTGCTTACAGGCTCTCTTTGTATAT
>NW_015532588.1:0-482 GCF_001515645.1 Sinocyclocheilus grahami
ACTTATTGCAAGGGTAGCATTCTATTACAGCACCAAGACTGAATTCACTGAACTCTTCAGAACAACCCGTTTTTTCACAAATGTTTTTAAATGTGGCAATAGGTTTGATCAATAATTAAGAGGTTTGTCCAAAAACTTTTAACTCATCCTGCACTTTGTCCAATCAGATGTTCTTTAGAGTGACAATAGGTACTAAACAAAACTATCACTTTTCAACTGGAAATATGTCATCACAGCCTTGTCAAGTGATTTCATGGAGTCTGATCAACTAGAAATAGACCCTTAAGTTAACAACGGCACATTTTTACTGTTTACACTGTATCTTCCCATCATGATCTGAGATAAGCATTCATGTGACAGATTTGATTGATTTGCAGATGACTAATACATTTGGATTCTCTGACCATTTCTGAGACATGACTCACCCCTAATATCAACACCCACAATGCACTGCAGAGCTCCACCAGCTCTCCTCCATTAGA
>NW_015532589.1:0-482 GCF_001515645.1 Sinocyclocheilus grahami
CATGGTTGTTTGAGAAATAAAAAGCTACACACTGCATCAGTTAGGATTAAAAGAACTGATGCTAAACATACAACATGCCAGCTTTCAGCTTTAAGTAGGAAGCAGAGAAATCAGTTATCAAGTGGCAGATCCTGACTTCCTGTGGTACGGTTCGTAGAAGCATCTCTGTATTCTCAAGAAACGCTTTTCTTTATTTAATGTTTTCATGTTCAGTGGCAGTGTTCCTAGTAAATTAAGCTGCATCCTTTATATTTACATTGATTGCCTATGTTTGTCCCCACAGTTTTTCTAGCATGTCCTCTGGAGTGAGTACTTCAGCAGACCCAACCACCTACTCTTGTCGTTTCGGTTTTCTACAGTAAACACTAAAGGTCATAATGTTAAACTTTGTTGATTGCCATCATGAATTACAAAAATGCTTCCCAGTATTGATTATCATGGTAAACATATTGTTTGCCCTGAGACCCATTTCTTGTTAATAA
>NW_015532590.1:0-482 GCF_001515645.1 Sinocyclocheilus grahami
AAATGAACTGCAGGGACTCCTTTCCCATAAATGAGCCCTATAGTCTGCCAAGCACTAGCACACCTATAAAAACAAGCCTGCCTTTACTTTGATGACCTGCTGCTATCAAGCCAAGTCTAAAAAAAACAGCCCCATAACACTTTATTGGACCGAATTCATCACTCTGCTCTGATGGACCTTAAGGAAGTCAGAAAGGTGTTGGATAAAAACATTGCGGTGTCTCTCCTCCAAGCGAGGAACATGATCAATTCCATCGCATGTACAGAAAACGACGGTGGTGAGTGAAGTCATCATTACCTCCTAATAGACTCGGTGTAATGACCACTTTCACTCTCTTCTGTTCTTTCTTTCAGCCCCTTTCTCTCTGTCTGATGACAGTCATCTAATGGAGACTAAGCAGGATCATTCCCCAGCTCCTTAAAACACAGCCCGCCGCACTCTTTAATTCAATAGCTCTTTTCCCCCATTCCATCTGGGGCAGT
>NW_015532591.1:0-482 GCF_001515645.1 Sinocyclocheilus grahami
ATAAATATGCAGTATATTAAAATAATGATCAAAATGTCTTTTTTTTTTGTTTTATAGATTCAATGTTAATAAATAATAAACATTACATTAAAATAGTAAAAATAAAGATAAAGTTTTTTTTAATACACTCAACTGAAAATATACCATACAATAAAATAATATAAATTTTGTAGTTTGATGAATTAGTATTTATTTATTGGGCCTTCTTGTATGATGTTCTTTACATAGGCTAAGTCAGTATTCAAATTAGTTTGATTTATGCTTGGTAAATTATTTATTTCCACTAACATGAAATATATGTTTTTTCAGCACTATTTCTGTTTACAGATTCAGAGGCTTCCCCATATTAAAGTCAAACCACCTAGCAACCACCCATAACACCCTAGCAACCAAACAGCATCGCCCTGGCAATCATCACAACACACAGAGCTTTGCACGTGGCAATCTTCAGAAAATGTTGCAGTCTAGTTAATGTCTGTGAT
>NW_015532592.1:0-482 GCF_001515645.1 Sinocyclocheilus grahami
AGTAATCTGATTACGTAACTCGCGTTACTTGTAATGTGTTCCCCCGACACTGAAGGCCACATATGAGACTCCTGATGGCTCTAAACAGCTTCAGATGAACTCCTCTCTGTCTGGTTGTGATGGTGGGCATCTGCTCAGCTCTTCCTTGTGTTTGTGAGGTTGAGGTCATTTACTGGAACTACAGTAACGTGTCTCTGCCTATCAGCCAATTATGGAATTAAATCGGCATCAGCAGTGATGTGTGCTCTTCTCTCTCAGAGCTGAAGCAGTTTGATGTGGATGTGTAACATGGCTCAACATGCCCTGCTCTGGTGTCTGCTCTGGTGTTCATCTCACTCACTGTATAACACAGCTCTGACATCTAGCGCTCACTGAAGACGCTGCAGCCTGACACAGACCAGCCGCCAGGGGCGCCAGTGCGCACAGAACCGCGCATGCGCAGTAGACCTTTACGGAAACCGTCGTAGTTGGTGAATGAAAAC
>NW_015532593.1:0-482 GCF_001515645.1 Sinocyclocheilus grahami
TTTTTTTTTCTGTGATCAACAAAAAATAGTATAGAAGAACAAATCAGTCCAAATCTATTTGGTGTGAACACTGAACAACTTGCAAGCTCAAACTAAATGTAATTGTGTAGCTTCCTGCTGAGGACTGTTAAAGCAGAGGTGAGTTTAACATTGTAGCTAAACTGATTCATTGTTCATTTTGTAGATCATTTGTCTGATTAATTCTTACACAGTGATTATGTGTTTGCAGGCATGCGGTCCTGTTAACAAGGAAACATGACCTCCAGATTTAGACTTTCACTGAAATATAAAACTAAATCTTCAAAGAGGTTAGAATACTGGATTATACATGTACAGTGAAGTAATATATTCAGTGTCCTACACTTATTTCAGACTCCAAATGTAAACAAATGCTGTAGGAGTCATTTTTTTCACAATGAAATATTAGTGGATGTATGAAGTCCTATTGGAGGAATCACAGGTGTAGAGAATTTACTATCAAC
>NW_015532594.1:0-482 GCF_001515645.1 Sinocyclocheilus grahami
CACACTGTACGAAACCCCTCCGGGCGGTGCACAGACTGCAGCGGTAAGCGAAAAGTGCGTGGAAGTGTCCCCGCATTGCACGAGACGCTGTCCACATTTAGCGCATTCTCACAGGCAACAGGGCGATCCGCGTGTGTGAAGTGGAGCCCGGATAGGTTTCAAGTCGTGTCGCATGCAACAGGTCGTTGATTTGCTGTCGGTAGCAACTCGTTTCATCGTAAACACCGACGCGCAACTTCGATGCAGAAGAGAAAGTGTGCGGCTCGTGCTGTCATGCGGTAGATTTCTAGTATGTTCTGTACTGTATTAGCCTGATCTGAGACTCTGCTTTTCTCAAACGCTGTTTCGGTGCGTCTCGAGCAGAGATACTGAGATCTGTAACTTTTGTTTTCACGTGCAGAGAAGTTCAACACACCCACCTGTAGAACTGATTCATAATGTGACATGAATCGGCATGAATTCACACAGCATGGCATATCATG
>NW_015532595.1:0-482 GCF_001515645.1 Sinocyclocheilus grahami
GCCCATATGCACCTGTTGCTAGAAGTGATTATGTTTTGATTAACTTTAAGTTAATCCATGAAAGACCATTGGATTTAATTTTTTTGGATACAATGGCAAATAAGTTGAAGTGAGAAGTTTGATAGAAGAAATTAAGGACCAAAACAGTATAAAGAGAAATCCATCAGTAAATGAAAAGAATCATGATTAGCGAGGCTTGTGTGTGTGCAGCGGGACAGAACATGAGCCGTTAGCAGAACCAGACTGAATGGATGCTGGGAAGATGCGAGTAAAAGTATATTAGCATTAGAGTCTCCTCTAAATGAGAATCTATACTGTGTGTGCTCACCTGTCTGAATGCTCTGCAGGTACTTTAAAGCTTCAACCATAACCTGCGATGTTAGCATTTGTATTTTCTTCTGCTATTGAGAGAAAAAGTGCAAAAATTTATAGGAAACAAAAAAAAACTTCATACAGACAACAAATCCTACTTTAGTATGCAG
>NW_015532596.1:0-482 GCF_001515645.1 Sinocyclocheilus grahami
ATGCACTTCATCAAATTAGTATAAAGATTATATATATATATATATATTTTTTTTTATCTAAATAACGTCTTCATGGCCAATTAAAAATGTCACTCACATTGGAGCAGTTTTAATGGCTTTTGGTTTTGCTTATTGGTGTTTATTCTTTAATTATGATACTGTCTAGTGTCTTTTGTAACAAAGTCAGGTCACGTCAGTTTTTTTTTTACTTGTATAGCTCTATGAGACAGTAGCATTCAGTTTAGTTTAGTATCATATCGTTTAATGACTCTTTGAACCTGACATGGCTTATTCTGTTAATGATTATGTGAATGGGTGATAATTGGCTTCTGTATTCAGCCACCTGCACTTTGCTTAATGTTGGACAGCATTTTGTTTTTCAAATAGCGCTTTTAATGATAGTTACAATATTAAATTGCAATATTTAGGGCTGCACGATATATATCGAAATATCGCAAATGTACATATCGTGATATATCAAA
>NW_015532597.1:0-482 GCF_001515645.1 Sinocyclocheilus grahami
GACGAAAGGACACGTATCTGTCTGATTTCATCTTCAGGGTGGAGCCGGAAGCTGCAGAGTCTGCGCTCACCTGCTGTGACAGAAACTGGAGCAGGTCCGGTCGGCTGGATTGGCGCATTCACAGCGGCCCGTGGAGCGCCGGCGACGGGACAGAGGGCTTCCCAGACCGAAAGGAGCGATCTTACTGTAATGAGACGAGAAGGAGAGGGTTAACAGAGAATTATCAAGTGGTCAAATGCAATCAGGGTGTTATAAATGCATATGTTTGGGGTCTACAGTTGGTTAAGATGACATGTCATGGATCTAGATTTTTTTTAGAATCAGAATTCGGATAAAACTGGACGTCCTTTTGAATTCCCTACATTCACCCTACATAATCTTAGACGCACTCACTTCGGTGTGTTGACCCAGATGATGTCCAAATGGCAGAAATAGACGCACTCGTTGTCTGACCAGCTGCTACAGGAGCAGCGTTTGGTACG
>NW_015532598.1:0-482 GCF_001515645.1 Sinocyclocheilus grahami
GGTTAAGAAACACATTGCAGCATTGACTTTATTGATTGTGTTAAACGAGTTCGTGCTAAAATAACCATGTTGAGTTTGAAAAAAAAAAATGTAAATGTATAAGATACAAAAGAACAGTACAAGTTAAAAATGTAAAAACTTTACTAAAACATATGAAACTGTTTAGTTAAAATGGTAACATTTGTTTCTCTGTCTTTAAAGGTTTACAACCTAATTTACTGAATCAACTGACAAAGCCAAAAAGAAAATTAAAAGTTATTGAGTCGGAAATTTGAGTTGTCCTTGTGTCCTTTGGAAGTTGAACAAGAGTAGGACTTGACACAGAGAGTTGTGTTTGATCTTCTCTTATGAGTGTGTTTGGATAAACGTAACATCTGTAGATGAAAATCTCATACTGTATGTGTTTATATATAGATGCACACCATTCAAATATACTTGTGTTTTCAAAAATGTTTCTCATGAACTTAAATATCTTTTGATCT
>NW_015532599.1:0-482 GCF_001515645.1 Sinocyclocheilus grahami
AAAAAAAAAACATTGTGACTTTTCCAGGCCTTATAAAAACCATGTCTATAGGAAACATTCTTTTTTTATATATTATATTTTTTATCCTAAAATATCCTAAAATCATTTATAATTATAAATTCTAAAGATGTATAAATGTCTCTTTTTGAGTGCAATCTACACAACAAAAAAACCTTTATCAACAATGACGGGAAATTTGATGGAAATTAACGAAAGAAAAAGACCCAGTAAACTACGATTCGAAAATGGGGCGTCAATGTCAAAGTTGTAGACCAAAATAAAAAAAAATAAGGATGCAATAAATTGATCATAAATACATTTGTTACAAAAAATGTACATTTAAAATAAATGTTGTCCTTATTCATTAAAAAAAATCATGTCTTGTGGCTAAAAAGAAATTCCACAAAAATATTTATCAGCACAACTGTTTTCAACCTTACTAATAATCAGAAATGTTTCTTGAGCAGCAAATCAGCATATTA
>NW_015532600.1:0-482 GCF_001515645.1 Sinocyclocheilus grahami
ACACCGGTGAGCTGGTGTTTGGGGTATTGAACTTTGTAAATGGGCACAGATTGCTTCAATGTTTCAAGTGTCAGCTCCTTATAAGATGAGAGTAAAGTAAAGTAAAGTCATTAAAAAGTGCTCCAACAAGAGTTTCATCTTCATTTATATCGAATGCTGCAGTTGATGTTTTAAGTGATGGCCAAAGTCTGTGTCTGCACCGTGTTGTTCATTGTTGATTTATGGAGCATCTGTTAGACCATCAATCATCACGGCCAGAAGTTAATGAAAATAAAACTGACAAATAATGCACAAACAAAATTAGCCTCTATATCTGCGAATTCACCAAACAGCGCTGGGCGAACCGAGAATGAACCCTGTGTAAAAGGCTCACGGGGGGCAGATGGAGAACAGGTTTGGATGGAAGGTCAATGGAAGAAAAATCACGGGCCCCATCTTAACTATAAATAGAAAGTAAACCATGGCCATGAGCAATGAAGCAG
>NW_015532601.1:0-482 GCF_001515645.1 Sinocyclocheilus grahami
TTCCCAAAGCGATCTCGACGCAGCTCGAGTTCCTGAGGGGGAACCCTGATTAGACCGGAAAAACCTACTAAAGTTGTGGCACTAATACATTTAATGGTTTTACGGTGGGTCAATGGCAGTACGGTTACTTTACTTTACTAGTAGCCTACTATAAAAGAGAAAAGAATAAAATAATAATAAAGAATAAAAGAGATTGTTACTCATCTTCATAGCTAGGATATACCATGTTCTTATAAAACATAACTGCACAACAACAAACATAGTGAGTGTTTTGTAACAAACTACATTTAATTGTTCAATTTCACCGTCACATCAATATCTATCTGACGTATAGCCTGCGTTCCCGCCGTTGATCTGCTGCTTGCCTCGAGAGGATTTTCGCGGATTTCTCTCGAGTTCGGTGAGGAGATGAATACTGTTATCAATTACTTCTACGTTCCTCAAGTAAATCACTAATTAACTTCTGCAATGTTTGTGTTTGG
>NW_015532602.1:0-482 GCF_001515645.1 Sinocyclocheilus grahami
AAAACAAATTATTTCATATTGTCAACTAGTTTGAAAGATCGAACTCTTCAACTTGTTTTTGTTGTTGTGTGTCGTTTAAGCTCACAGTCTTCTGTTTTGTGTTGTTGTGCTTTTCAGGACGCAACATCTATCGTATCGTGTTCAAGGGTCGTCAGATGGAGCGTAACGAGCTTTTCCTGCCGGGCCGCATGGCGTATGTGGTGGACCTGGAAGACGAGTATGCAGACACAGACATCCCAACCACTCTCATCCGCAGCAAAGCCGACTGCCCCACCATGGAGGTACACACCAGCACAAACCCTTTCACATTTACCTTTTCATTTGTGGGTGAATAATTCCTTTGTCATTGTAAGGTCTTCATAAGCTATAGTATTTTGAGGATAAAATGAGACACAGACTTACTTGTTACTTCTCTCATAGATGCATGCACATGACAGTGAATATGTGACCCTGGAGCACAAAACCAGTCATAAGGGTCAATT
>NW_015532603.1:0-482 GCF_001515645.1 Sinocyclocheilus grahami
CAAGACACATTGGGGTTCGAATCCAGTGAATATTCTTCTGAATATTTATTATTTTATATGCAATTCAAATACATACATTTTAACTTAATATTCTAAATATTGCTGTAAATATTCAGTGGATGTTTGTAAATGTAAATAATTAGTTTGTAAATATTCTTTATTTTATATTTAAACATAAATCTTAACATAATATTCTAAATATTTAGCATTGATATTTTTGTTAATATGTCATGTAAATAATTAGTTTGTAAATGTTCTTCAAACTTTTTTATATGTCATTCAAACACATTAATCTTAATGTAATATTCTAAATATTACTGTAAATATTTAGTACATATTTTATGTAAATAATTACGTCGTCAATATTCTTCTAAATATTTTTTGAGTGTAAAGCATAACCAATGCCATCATGACCCTCTCTGACCTGCTGTTGTATTTCTTTTCACACACACACTCTCTCTCACACACACACACACACACAC
>NW_015532604.1:0-482 GCF_001515645.1 Sinocyclocheilus grahami
ACATCATGAATTTATCTTCCAAACCGCGTTTTTGTCTTATTCCGATTTACTACGGTAAATTGGGCCACTTATTGGTTAATCGCTTGGGACACTAACAAAAAACCCATGTATGACATTTAACTGTGTTCTTATGATTAATAAGGACTGTTTTTAATATGTTTGTGTTGAATTGATGTAATAAAATATAATTGTTCAGGCCCTACAGGTTTTGAAACATTAGCTGCCCCACATTTTTTGAGATAGCAGTGTTCAGGTAAAATGGGCCGGCTGATCAGCAAAAATGGGCCAGTCAAACTGCAAAGTGAAATAGAGACATTTCGGATAAAACACATTTAATTATATTTAATTTTATAATGTAACAGTGTAAAATTGTTATTAAATTACATTAGAACATCAATTTCAATCCATTTCATCAATAAAACAAATGTCATTAAAAATTTTTTACAATAACTATAACAAGTAATGTTATGACAACAGTTTAA
>NW_015532605.1:0-482 GCF_001515645.1 Sinocyclocheilus grahami
GCCAACGAAATCCCGCGAGATATGTCTTTTCTCGCTGTCGCTTTAATTCTCGCGGTATTTCCTCATTTCCTCCTCTTTTACTCCCTGTGTTCAACATGGCAGTCGGCAAGAATAAGAGGCTGACCAAAGGTGGCAAAAAAGGTGCCAAAAAGAAGATGTAAGTCACAAATGAATCTTTCGGCTGTGTCGTTATACTGTTAGAAACCACTCTGGAGGATAACCGTTGTTTATAGATGAAGGATGCGATCGATATATTAAAGATTGTATGTAGCGGTCCTGCTAGCCTGACTGGCTCATTCATGGCCTGTGCTGTGTGTTCTGACAACTTTAGCTCAGAGCTTGTAAGGTCCTGTACTGTTTTCTAATGCACTAGTCCTACAAATTTCATGAAGTATTAGTTTTCAGCAAAAAATGAGCTCGGCAAACTGATAACGCTTACGTAATGTGTCTCCGGGAGCGCTAGCTAGTAGTTTTCAAGGATA
>NW_015532606.1:0-482 GCF_001515645.1 Sinocyclocheilus grahami
AAGTGTGATACGAAACAGTCATGAAAGTGTCTCTTAAGTGGCCTTTTAGTTCATTGATATTAGCCTATATGATCTGCAGGTACAGTTGTTTTTTTAAATATCCTCTTAAAATCACTTTTTTTTGCACATCTTTTCCTGGAGGTTTTCTCCAGGTGACTGATATGAATCATGCTGTTTTATGGGACAGGGATGGTGGATATCGCTCGTCAGACCGTCGAGTTCCTGTATGAAGAGAATGGAGGGATTCCTCGAGACCTCTACCTCCCAACCATCGAGGACATCAAAGATGAAGCTAACAAGTTCACCATCGATAAAGTCCGCAAAGGTCTGTGCGAAACACACGTTCACACTATTTGACCGAGATTCTCTTTATTTTCCCGCATCGTGGTGCAAGTTTTTAGCAGCTTTTAGCATTTTGAATTACTTGTAAATGAAGTTTATATAAATTACAATTCAGGATTTCTGCTACGGTAACAGGTTTG
>NW_015532607.1:0-482 GCF_001515645.1 Sinocyclocheilus grahami
TCCACACACAGAGAACCAATAGTGATCTGAGGAAATCTTTCAGTGCTTGAGCTTCATAATTTGACTACACAGTCTTGTGTCATAATCTCCTTCATCTGCAGGTGTTTTTATGGTTCACTGAGTGACATTTGATTATCAAATATGAGCTTGAGTTCTAGGGCCTCATTTATAAAGATGTGTGTAGAATTTCTGAAATGTCCCTACAAACAATTTATAAAACCATCCATACGCAAAATAATTTCCCTAAATGCATGAATCTTTATAAATCTCAATTCAAGCACAATGTGAACAAACACATCAACCTGCAGAACGGCCACAAATACTCCCTAATGCTTCAGAAGAAGTTCAGCACTCATCAACATGGACAAGAAAATCCAAACATATGTTTATTCAGGAAATCATTCATTTTTCTTTCTTTCTTTCTTTCTTTCTTTCTTTCCTGTAAATCCCAATTGGTTTCTCAATTTTTGGATGACATTCTG
>NW_015532608.1:0-482 GCF_001515645.1 Sinocyclocheilus grahami
TAAGAAAGCATAATTATAATTATAATATAATATGAAAATATGCTAAGTGGATGGATTACTAGATATTTTTCTCTGCCATGTTAAATCCTGTCATTCTCTCAGAATGCTTGACTTTGTCATCAGAAGTCTATGGAGTTGACAGCGCACCAGTTGTAAGTTCCACCCCATGTGGTTGAGTCATAAAGGCAGTCAGCAACCTCAAATGATCCCTTTGAGGTTTGATGAGTCAAGCATGTCAGCTCTGTCAATCAAACAGTCTATTGTTGTCTTTTCAACACTATAAGTGCTTTTACGAAATATGCAAGCTCTCTCTGTGGTGTTTTATTCAGTTGGCTGTTCTGTATCTGTTCTCTAGGTGGTTCAGATCATCAGCGCTACAGACAGAGACATTCCTGCTGTAGAGCACCGATTCTACTTCAAATCCCCTTCACAGACCAGAAACAGAAACTTCACAATCAGGGACTATGGAAGTAAGTTGGAAA
>NW_015532609.1:0-482 GCF_001515645.1 Sinocyclocheilus grahami
AAAAAAAATGACAAAATCACAACTGTGAAAACCATCACAGGGTCCAGCGCTTTCACCATACGGCTCTCTGATATGAAAATGAGAAGCTGTTTTTCTAAAGTGTGGCTTCAGAATGATAGATTAGAGGGACGATGATCGCAGCAATCGAGTTCAGGCGTCTGCTCAAAGTTCCCGTGTTTTATACATTGGACCAACACACTATATAGAGCTTTACTTTTTATTTCATTTTTGTTTTATTAGTTTTAAATATTAATATATTGTATTTTTGTGTTGTTTGCATTTTTTTTTTTTACTAATGTTATTATAGTTTATATATATATATATATATATATATATATATATAGATGTATAAATTATTGTTTTTATTTTATTATCTGTTTTTTTTTTGTTGAGATTTATAATTTTATATTAATATTATTTTACATTGCTTCTACTAGTATTTGTAACACCCCTGTGGACTGTTTGTTGTGGTTTCTTCCCCT
>NW_015532610.1:0-482 GCF_001515645.1 Sinocyclocheilus grahami
TAACAGTAGATTCAGAACTGGAGGATGAAATTCCAACACCATCTGCATGGCCCAGCAGACACAGAGGTCCAAAAGCAACAGTCAAAGTTATGAAGGCACAGATAGTTAAGAGCTCCAGTTGCTTCAGTAAAGCTGGGATTTAGAATCGACTGTCATTTCTGAGGGAGGCAAAAACAGGAAAAATGCTAATAATTGAATGTACATTTTAAAACATAGCTGAAGTTGATCACTAAAAATCTATTTGATTTGTCTGTGATGTTGCACATTAATATTTTTCACAAGGAATTAAGAAAATAAACTTACTCTGGAAGTCTTGTGTCTCCCATAGCAAACAGCACAATAATCTTTGAGAACAACAATGACAATCATTTACAGTAAACATGAAATCCTAATTGGCCCTATTTACTTTATTAATACAGATTCCAAGTTTTATTGTGAACATTTCACGAGTGTGTGTTATTCTATATATATATATATATATA
>NW_015532611.1:0-482 GCF_001515645.1 Sinocyclocheilus grahami
ATACATACATACATACATACATACAACAGAGCAGCAGAGCCATATAAGAAATAATGATGTGAAAATAAAGAGTGAAAAGTATGGCATTATTAGACATGACGGCTTACCAAAGTCTACCCTGGTTAGTATGCACTGCATTGGGTGCTCCGTGGTGTGTCTAGTTGTTGTGGCTCCACTTTCGTAGCAAGATGCACAAAGGTCGTAGTCGTAGCAAATTAAACACTTGTATCGGCGTCCTCTGAAGTTCCCTTTTAAACACGCATCACAGCTCACACCTGTGGGAGAACATGGAGACATTTAACTCAGAACAATAGCAGAAGCCCCTATGAAGACCCCGATCGCATATATCACAAACAAGGTTCCTGGTTAGTTTCTATCCATTCTAGAAAACACAACATCAACATTTCACATGACTCGCAGCAGACACCAGAGCAGAAAACTCATTCAAAGCAGCTTCGCCTTGTTATGGGTGATATGTGTGC
>NW_015532612.1:0-482 GCF_001515645.1 Sinocyclocheilus grahami
ACTGCAGGACTATGGGTGGGAACCACTGGCCTAGCCTAACTAATTGAAATCTTTTGTACTCTTCTGTATCATCTTATTTTTCTCTCTCTCCTGCAGTTCAAATATTGTAATTTATAGTTACACGTGACTAATTGGGAGCACTATGCATGCACAAATAAAAAAACCCAGCCTTACAAACCTGTTCCTCGTGATATAATTTCTCAGAAATGCTCATTTTATCCATTATCCTGGTCAGCTAACAAGTAGTGAAGATAAACTGATTTATTATATTAAGATTCTTCCATGAGTGGTTATACATGCTTTTGAAATTAAAATACACCAAAAGCCATAGGAAGCTACGAGTTTTGCACTTGCAACTTACTGAAACAATCTGCAGAGTTTAAATAGCAGCTCTGGTTTCCCCCACAATCAAAATACATGCAATGTAGACGTGCATATGAGTGTGTGTGAGCCAGCATTCTATGCAAGCAAAGGCAGATATT
>NW_015532613.1:0-481 GCF_001515645.1 Sinocyclocheilus grahami
CCGTAACTCTAGAGGCTCCATTGTGCCATGTCACGCTGCCTGTACACCAGTACAGCGTGCTGTCAGTTAAAATGAGTGGCCGCGGGCCAGTGTCTGAACATGTCTGTCCTGAATGTGAGTGGATTAGCATTCTCCACATCCAGCGCAGCCAGGAAACTCAAGAAGACTTTTAAAGCAAAATAGGCGCCGATAAGTCGCCATCATAAATTTGAGGACACATGCTGACTTAAAACAATCCAAGTAATGCAAAGTGGCCTTCCTAGCCCAGGGGCATCATGGGATGCAGGAGAGGCCAGCAGGTGGGCACTTTTGGCTGATCTTTCATTCTGTAAAGCTGCCTCTCGAGTAAAGAAAACATGGATGGATGTGACTATCATCAAAGAAATCAACATAATCAAAATTAAATATATAAAAAAGACAGTAGCACTTTACTATATAATGCATTATAAAACTACTTTAATGCATTGTAATGCAACTTAAA
>NW_015532614.1:0-481 GCF_001515645.1 Sinocyclocheilus grahami
TCCACTCCTCCCCGGTTGTCCACTGTGCCATATTGCAGACGTCAGAAATTCACCAGACACCCTCCACCAGTCTATTTTTTTATGTTGCGCCTCCCTGTTTCTATGGCAACCCCTATTTTTCTTTTAATTATTTTTATTTCCTCATTCATTAATTTATTTGTTGTCAGGTTTCTTAGTGGTTCTTCACTAAAGAACAAATCAGCATTTTGCTTCGTTATGGTTTACAAGCAAGCATGGACAATTTTATCAAATTTTATCACAAAAACACAATTCCCATATACATTTTATGAGCAAGTTGACAATTATGAATATTAATAATAAATGTTTAAAATAGTCTACTATTATGAAAATGTACTTTTAAACTAGAATCAATACAGTAAAAAAAAAAAAAGTAAAAAAAATAATCCTCTATTATTATTATTATTGAAATAATTGTAAATATCATTTAAAAATACTACTACTACTACTACTACTACTACTA
>NW_015532615.1:0-481 GCF_001515645.1 Sinocyclocheilus grahami
TGTTTTGCTATACTTGTGAGGACCAATTATTGAGAAGCAACCTGCTCTGTGAGGACATTTCTCGTTGTGAGGACATTTTGGGTGGTCCTCACAAAAATAATGCTTAAATGGCCTCCTGAAGACCTATACTTCATGCTGTGTAAGTTTCAGCAAAAGTCCTCATTGCAATAGTAATATTGGAAATTGGTGTGATTGCGCGCTCCCCCTATAGTACACACTCATGTACTGCGTCATCCATATTGGGAGGAGGAGCCTGAGCGAGAGTGATTTTTCTGATTGGATGAGCTGGGGAATTTTTGTGATTGGTCACTTCAGTCACATTGCTATACTTGTGGGGGGGGGTCCAGATGGAGCTGAATATTTTAAATATTATATATTATAAATATATTACATTTAACGCCAGTAACCTTGTTAACTTGTATGAGCTCGGCGACGTGCTGAATCTTTAGTTACTGTAAGATTTAATCATACATACACTTTA
>NW_015532616.1:0-481 GCF_001515645.1 Sinocyclocheilus grahami
AAATACATTATGACATTATGTTTTAGTTCGTTGCTGTGTTTTCTTGCTAAACTTTGCACATATTATTATTAT
This sequence comes from Sinocyclocheilus grahami, assembly GCF_001515645.1. Classification (NCBI taxonomy): domain Eukaryota; kingdom Metazoa; phylum Chordata; class Actinopteri; order Cypriniformes; family Cyprinidae; genus Sinocyclocheilus; species Sinocyclocheilus grahami. The sequence goes on from NW_015532616.1 coordinate 73, forward strand.
TATTATTGAATCAGCCAAACCAACACACGGTGCCATTTCTTGGTCAAGTAAAGGACACATTGAAGCTAACATCTGGGCTTCATACTTGAGGTAATGGTATGATTTGACCGCATCAGTCTTTTTAAATGAGCATATACCAATGAATGAATGACTTGGCTAGTTTCAAAAGCAATAAATGCAGTTAAAGGTTTTATTTTATAAAAAGTACAGTAAAATGTTCAAACTTTGGATTTCATTACACCATTAGCTTTACATTTTTGCTGTGCTGTGGCTTAGGTCCTTGGTGTTATAACTTATATTTGTTTTTGTAATTTTCATTGTGTTGGCAACTACTGGGGCAATGTACATTCATCGAGCCAAAAAATAAGCCAATAGAGACACAGTGTGTTACATTACCAGTTGAGACGAT
>NW_015532617.1:0-481 GCF_001515645.1 Sinocyclocheilus grahami
TTTTGTCCTCTTCAAGTATATGAGCTCCTTATTCTCCCATTTCTATAGGCTACTATATGAGCCATTAATGCCTGGTATTTATTTATTTTGTCAAAGGTTCAATAAACTTTTGTATTTCATAAAAATAAAAGTGTAGGCAAAACCTGAACACACACCCACCAAATCATTTCTAAAACATAATCAATATATTTTCTAATACCTTTGAGAATCTAATGAACAGAGGTTATACTCTGAGAGTGTTATTGATCTTGTGCATTAAGGGACTGAATAAAATAATGAAAAATACAGGCGCAAGCAGAAATCAGTGGAGTTCAAGCTGATAGGGCTGCTGATGATTTGGATGCGGCCAGCAAATAAATAAATGTATTTCCTATAGCGACACCTTGTGGTCAGTTTTGGTACAATTATTTGATTATTGATTGGCTGATTATTTTCGTTACATTGTTCATTGATATCCTAGGATATGTCTGCAGTTATTTTA
>NW_015532618.1:0-481 GCF_001515645.1 Sinocyclocheilus grahami
CACCGCCCCAGCATGGAGCATCCACCATACCGAGCTGCACTGGACCTGCACAAACCCAACCACGACAGCAAAGAATACTACATCTGACCTCACCATGTCGTGCCTGGCCTTTAATCGAACAGCCTGTCGACAGTGTACATGCTAGCAACCCCACCACACTGTATTATCTACACTGCAAGCTGAGCAGCCAATCAGAGGCCAGCAATGACTCAACAGGCTGGGAACAAGAAATTACAACAGAGACATTTTTGTTTGTTTGCTTATTTTCTATGAAGAGAGCTAAGCTTGCGTGAAAGTAAGTATGTGCCGGCCTCCTGGATGATGACAGAGCTGTATATTGTTATTTTACGGGCATAATAATAGGTTATACATGCACAGCACACACACTTTCCAAGCAGACAGCACAGCAGGAGGGCTGAAGCATCCGTCTGAATTGTCTTTATCCAGTGTGCCTGCTCAAACCTGTCTGTCTCAAAGCCCG
>NW_015532619.1:0-481 GCF_001515645.1 Sinocyclocheilus grahami
AAACTAGTTATTATTATTATTACTGATCAATATAATAATAATAATTATTATTATTATTTATTCATTTAAGTGAAAATCATGTGTAAAAACTAATAAAATTGTTGTTGTTGTTATTATTATTATTATTATTGTATTATTATAGGGATCCAATCCAATAATTATTAAAAATAATAATAATAATTATTATTTATTTTATTATTTTTATTTCCCCCCCAGAATTGAAATAATGGTTTGGCTGTCTCCACAGCAAAATTGCTGTCCTTTCAACACTAATAGGTTCAGATGATGTTTGCTGGGCAGTCGTGGCCTAATGGTTAGAGTGTCGGACATGTAACCCAAAGGTCGTGGGTTCGAGTCGGTACCGCCTGTGATTGTAGATGAAGGGAGTAAATGTACAGTGCTCTCTTCCACCTACAATACCACGACTGAAGTGAGACCCTTGAGCAAGGCACCGAACACCCAACTGCTCCCCGGGCGCCAC
>NW_015532620.1:0-481 GCF_001515645.1 Sinocyclocheilus grahami
TATTAGAATGAAAATAAAAAATATATATTTTAAGATATATTTTTTTAGATATAAATAAAACGAGTAGCTGCGAATAATGAACATGAATGCTCAATTAATGCAGATTTGTAAGATTATATTTGAAAGTGTGTAAATTCCAGATGCATGTCAGACAATTATGCTGTTAAATTCTACATTGGTAGCCTACTATTAAATATGCCAGTAGGTGGTACAACTGTTTGTCATTCAGAATCCTACCTCTAGGTCCTCCTCACAGTGATCACATTCAAAAATGTACTTAAGAGAGACACCTGCTGGGGAAATAATAGAATGCAGTTTTCTGCTCTTCAAATTAGGATTTGATGTTCTTTAAAAGGCACTTAACCAACTTACACAAAAGCAAACTCTGATATTGCAAGCAGCATGAAAGCCAGAATTTGTTAAACTTCGTAATATGAACTTTCATTTGCAATCAGTTTGCAATGATGTAGGGTACCAGTTT
>NW_015532621.1:0-481 GCF_001515645.1 Sinocyclocheilus grahami
ATCTAAAAAGCTGTTTTTCCCCTTTTTTTTCATTGCACAGGATGTTGTGATGTGACAGTAATCATTAATGTCTCGCGGCAACCGTAGCCTTTTGTAGGGCTTAGCGATCCCCCTGGCTCTAACCTATCTCCCTGGAAACCAGCACTGCTTTTGACGTCAACACAACCCAAATTGTGTGTTTTCAACCAGGTTAAAACTTTGAAGTTGGCATCTTTTTGATCCATCTGCCACAAACGTACAGCTGAAAGGGCTTCCCACTTCTCTGTGTCGCTCCTCATGCTGTTGGATACCTGCTCTAAGCACCTAGTTGGTCCTTGAACTAGAACATGTTGTTCCCTGAGAAATGCTGAGATTTGTGTATAGTGCTCTCTGGAGTGCTTTTACATTTTATTGCTCACAAACATTTATTTGCTCAAAATAAAATGCTACATTATGGATGTTTTTATTTTTTTAAATGAAAGCAATTTTTTTTAATATATAT
>NW_015532622.1:0-481 GCF_001515645.1 Sinocyclocheilus grahami
AAATGTTTATATAGGCAATTTAGTACAATTATGTTAAGAGACAGACGATAGATTTTTTACCAGTATGTGTGTTCCCTGGGAACTGAACCCGCAACCTTTTTTGCTGTTAACGCAATGCTCTACCATTGAGCCACAGGAACGATCAATAGATAGATAGATAGATAGATAGATAGATAGATAGATAGATAGATAGATAGATAGATAGATAGATAGATAGATAGATAGATAGATAGATAGATAGATAGATAGATAGATAGATACTTTGATTTTTGAATGTAAAAAGTTTTCATAGACACAAAGATAAATACTTTGATTTTTGAATGTAAAAAGTTTTCATAGACTTATTACCATTAAACTTAACAAAATATGATTTTTCATAAAATGTTCAAACTATGTAATATTAAAAAAAGTACTATGACATACAGTTAAAAGGATCATTTATTGTGACAACAAATTGACTTTCTGCATGATGTTTATGTCC
>NW_015532623.1:0-481 GCF_001515645.1 Sinocyclocheilus grahami
AAGCTTTAAATTGACAATGCCATTCCACTGTTAAACCGTATATTAGGATTGATTATCACTGATCTCTACAGGCAAATGCTTGAAAAAAATATTTCTGGTGGCCGCTGTGATTGAAACATGCCTCTATTAACAATACAAACTTTAAAATAAATAAATAAATGAAAAGTTTGCATTGGTAATAGACTTAGGTTTTAGTCATAGTAACCACCAGAACAATGGAATGTGCTTCGTTTGTAATTGTAAAACTCACCTGCACCTGTCTCCATAGGTACAATGTCCTTTCTTGTAGAATGTACAAATCATGTTAGACTTGCTGTTTTGCAGATCATGAGAGAACTCACAGTCATTCCGCTTATTACAAGCGCCATTCATGAAATATCTACAGAAAGACAGAAAAGTCCATAAAACCCCATGATCTGGACATGACGTTCTTATGATCAGAGCACACTTCAAGGACAACCCACGGAAAAGACTGAAAAAT
>NW_015532624.1:0-481 GCF_001515645.1 Sinocyclocheilus grahami
AATACATTTTCATGGCCTGACCATGACAGTCTAATATGAGCTTTTTCAAATCGAAGAACCACAAGAACGCACCATCTGATCACCACAGAGCCGTAACACAAAGCTAAACACAGGGCGTTTCCCTCTGGCAGGGACATAATAATACCCTTCTATTTTGGTACCAGCAGATGGGAGGTTATTATAAGTTACGCTCCAATTTTCCTCCCTTCATTTTCAAACTGACTGTAGAATTTAATTTGGTAGGGATGCTACATTTATTCGAGCTCAGGTGTCATTACAAGGTCTCTTAACTTTCAAAATGAGCCCAGTATCGAGCCAATCGCATGCTGCGCCTCAAACATTACCGTAGAGCTGCTGCATATTACTGAATATGCACAATTACTCTGTATATTAGTTATCTAGCCAAAATATATTTCAAATATATATTTAACATCTATATTTACACTAAGGTTCAAAAGTTTGGGGTCAGTACTTTTTTTTT
>NW_015532625.1:0-481 GCF_001515645.1 Sinocyclocheilus grahami
TCTGTGGATTTGAGAGGTTTGGCATACTGGTTTTGTATTCCTTGCAGGAAATAAACTTTTGCTGTTGTTGTTGTTGTTGTTGGGAGTGGTCTAATCATGCTCCTGGTTTTCAAGATGAGGTCAAAGCAGACAAAACCGGAGAAATGTGGTTTATTTAATCATTCCCTCCGAATCCATTTCCTGCAAAGCAATAATGTGATAGCGACCGCAAGCCAAGATTATGAACAGACATAAGCTCTTAAAGTGAGCAGAGCTCATTTATGTTCAGCAATTGACCAAATGCCACACTAATGAATAGTGACTTGTAAAATTGGGCGAGAAAGCAATGCATAAAAATCAGAGCAATATATTGGCCATTGTTGACCATTTTGGGATTATCAACGTTGAATGATGTATGGATAATATAATATATGGCACATTTTGGGTAAATATTGTGCAAAATCAAACAGTTCATTTAAAAAATGTAGTGAATATTTGATTT
>NW_015532626.1:0-481 GCF_001515645.1 Sinocyclocheilus grahami
AGTGATGTACACTTTTTTTTCCTGAAGAAGCTCATTGCCAGCAGTGTAACCACAGGCAATTCCAACTGTTATGTCTGGCATTGAAAACATCAATCGCAAAAGTTAAAATGTGTCTCTGAACAGCCATTTTGGAAGTCAGACATCATCATTGGAATAGCACATGGTTTCTGCTGGCAATGAGTTCCTTCAGGAAAAAAATTGTTCATCAAATAAACATAACAATGGGACCGTTATATTTCGGTAATGTACACTTTTTCCTGAGGAAACTCATTGCCAGCAGTAACCAGCTTCAATTCCAATGATGATGTGTGACTTTTCTCTAATTTCCAAAATGGCTGTTCACAGACACATTTATCTGTTGCGACTGACGTTTTGGAAGCCAGACATCATCGATGGAATTGCACCTGGGTACTGCTGGCAATGAGCTTCTTCGGGGAAAAGTGTACATCACAGAAACATAACAGTGGGAACAGCCTTTTTG
>NW_015532627.1:0-481 GCF_001515645.1 Sinocyclocheilus grahami
ACCTGCCACATATCCACCCAACACTAACTTAAGTGTTTCACAACACACACAACATTTGTTTTGTATTTTGTCTCTCACTTGCTGTTCTTGGCCCTCCACCAATACAATTTTGCCACAATTTTTGTTATGAGGTCAGGTTATGTTACTTTATTATTTTTTAAGTGGCCAGTAGTGACACTGAAATGAGCTGACAATGATTAAGAAGTTTATTTGTTAAATTGTGCTGAAACAGTTTTCAGGCAGGATATGACTTTTTTGCAGTGGCTGATTCATTGCCAACAATGTGAAGAATTTATTCAATACAAAAAAAGTAACACATTTTTACTGATGTCTGAGTGATTAACATAAGACATAGTGCAGTGAAAACTCAACAACATGACAAACACATACAGCACATATCACATTGTATTTTATTAGCATGGCTACAGAGATGCTGCTGTCAATAATAAAAAATAATAGTAATATCAGTGTATATATACAG
>NW_015532628.1:0-481 GCF_001515645.1 Sinocyclocheilus grahami
CTCCAACCCCGAAGAAAAACTCACCTGCCAATAGCCTTAGTAATCTTGTAGACATTGAATAGCTTGTTCAGGTGTGTTTGATTACGGTTGGAGCTGAACTCTGCAGGACTGCGGCTCTCTAGGACCGAACTTGCCTACCCCTGGCATGGACTAGTTCACATGGGCGCTGTGGCTTAGCTGGTCAAAGCACCTGTCTTGTAAACAGGAGGTCCTGGGTTCGAATCCCAGCTGTGCCTTTCTGGTGGTTTGTATCCTTGGGCTGTTTCTGACCCTGATGGTCCCTCTGCTTTTCGAGCAACACTTCAATTGTGCAGAGGCCCGAGGACCTGTCCTTCCTGCCCACAGAGCGTGTGACCTCTCAGCATTGATCAGGCACAAACCCAGAGGATACATTTTCATTTGCCTCTTCCAGACACCGCAGCAGGCTCTGTTGCGTAATGGATAGCGCATTGGACTTCTAGATTGCCAGATGAGGCCATTC
>NW_015532629.1:0-481 GCF_001515645.1 Sinocyclocheilus grahami
TATTTAAGCCTCTGTGATCAGAGGTCTTCAAGGTACTGTACTCAAAAATGTACCTGAAATGAACTTTGACTAAGCATGAAAAACAAGTTAACATATTCCAGCAGGCCTGGTGTCTCCTCTGAACATAAAAGAGGAACCCCAGCATAAAGAGACTGACAAATAAAAAAAGATGTCTTCACTTGTAATCCAGTCCTTTTAATTATGATAATTACAAGACATTACGCGCTGCATCCAGTTCTTTTCCGTACGCTGAAAACAAGTCCATGCGCCCAAGGTGCCAAGAGAGAAACCCAGAGATCTTAAGACGAGGGTGTGCTTGAATTAAGCATATAAGCATAGGTTTCTGTTAGTCTCTGGAGGGAATTTCCAGCACACTCTCAATGTGGAATATGTTCCCAGACGTTGGGAGAGTGTCAGGACTGCGTTCGGTAATCCATGCAGCTCTGCTGGTGTATAACATGCAAACTAGTCAGCAGCCGTC
>NW_015532630.1:0-480 GCF_001515645.1 Sinocyclocheilus grahami
CACCACAATACTAACCAAACAGAAAGTCTGCCTACAGCTACAAGTGTAAGTCTGCAGATTTGACAACAAGAGAAGATTGTTCAATAAATCTCAAAAAGCTTTATCAGCTGGTGCTTTAAAAGTAATTTAACTATACTTTTTTATTATTTCACCATACTGTACAGTATCTGTTATGATACAGATTATGATGGTATTCAATAGCAGCATATACATTTAATTTTAAGCATATAATAAAAATCAGTATTTATTATGATTTTACGAAACACAGAAGTATATGGAAATGTTACATTACACTGTATCTGCCAAAGAGCAGAAATGTATGTATACTTGACCCTTGTCTTATCTTATAAAAGTTCTAGTTTGTTGTGTTAATACCACAGAAATCTGAGACGTGAGACAGAAATGTGAGCAAACTGAATTCTTTTGTATAGACTTTAGCACAGTGATGGGCAAACTTGGCCCTTCCAGGCCACTTTCCTG
>NW_015532631.1:0-480 GCF_001515645.1 Sinocyclocheilus grahami
ATAGATCAAGTGTGCAATTTCAATCAAGATTGCCTACAGACATGATATGCAACAGGTAACACCATCCATTTGACACCTTGTTGCCTCAACTGCACCGTTTGACTTTGCATATATTTGCTCTTCTGGCTTATAAAAGTGATGTTTTGTTGTGCTTTGTTGTAGCCCTTGTCTAGTAATATCTAATAAAAAAAGCATATTTTTTTTACAGATCAAGTTTTTTTTATTTTAATTGTCTGTCATTTCTTAATAGTAGAGACCAGATTGCACCAAGAGAGAGAAGAAATATGTTTATAATAATATATCAAATAATTTTTTTTTATTGTATCACTGTCTATCTAGTTTCAATAACCATTTCACAACCATTGCTCATATGCCTTCAGAGCTGATTCACTGCTGGTCCTGCTGTGTAAAGCTAATAATTTACCATTGAAGCTGAAGAATTCTCTTGCCTGCCATTTGTTTAGCATTTTGCTAGCATTT
>NW_015532632.1:0-480 GCF_001515645.1 Sinocyclocheilus grahami
AAAAATGTACCCTTATGACTGGTTTTGTGGTCCAGGGTCACACATGTCTAAATGCACAAACAAAACAGAGCAATCTCTAAACTGGTCACGATTAGCACCTGACAGAATTCCCATGCGTTTATCAAAAGCAGCCAATGAACCGGCTCTTATCTCCCCGGTCTCCAATTTCACAAGAACAGGAATTTTCCAGATAAAAAAAAAAGAGGAAAAAACAAAAATCTTAACTAAAAATGTGACTTAAATATCTTAGAACTGGAAAACATTAATGTCTGAAAAAACTGAATAATTGTACCTCATTACCTAATTTTTCTATGTCTATAACACTTCCAGAAACTAAACCAGGTATTAAAACGATCTAATTTTAAGTTATGAATGGACTCTCTTCAGAGGAAAGCTTTCTGCCTCATCCAGTGAGTGTTTCCTTTTCATCAACAGTTATTTCATAAATAATTAGTTCTGTCATTATTTACACTCTTCTCT
>NW_015532633.1:0-480 GCF_001515645.1 Sinocyclocheilus grahami
CTTTAATTATAATTCTACATGATATCCAGTATAATATGAAAAAAACAACAACAAAAAAACAGGAAAATGTGTAGTTTGGTGTTAATAAAGTTACTGATGGGGCTGCGGAGGCTGGGAAATATTGGCTATTAAAAAAAAAGATTATGAAAGAAAGAATGACACAGGATACTAACACCAGGCTATATACATTTTATTTGGCCACAGATACATTTGTAGAGGTTTGTTTCATGTAGGCTATACACACCGCAGTAATGGTCTCCAATGACAACTATATCAAACTATCCAAACAAAAATTAAAGCCCCACAAATGAAATATAAAAAGCTAAACACATCAAAGAGTAAAAAACTATATTAGCCGAGCTTAGCATAGGTTATTCGCTTATTGTTTGCACGTGTGCCTGTAATCAATCAGGCAAAACAGTTCATAGACGATTGATCATATTACACAAACTATGCATTGTTTTGACACTGTTGCAGTTA
>NW_015532634.1:0-480 GCF_001515645.1 Sinocyclocheilus grahami
AATTTTATTCTATGACATTAAAATGCAAGAATCATGAACTTTTGTTGGACCCAGAGCTTGTTCTCTGCAAAAATCCACAAGACTATGGAAAAATCCTAAAAGAAAATCCAGATAACATTCTGATTCAAAATAAAGTGCTCACTTCTGAATGGAATTTACCTCGAGATGAACTGCACAAAGCCCAGACTTAATTGGAATCAGATGGTCTCACAGGTGCTTTAGTGGCCCAGGCAGTTGTTTTGGAGCTTGTCCACCTAACAATGCTAGCCGTCAGAGACTTAACAAGGTAATTTGTAAATTTGATTTACATTTTAAGCACTGAGCAAAATATTTCTGTTGTTGGACCCTTGGAGGGCTTTCAGGAATCTTCTTCACTGCAGGATTGAAGTACCATTAAGCCACAGGCTCTTCCAGACATAGACGGCGGTGATAATTATCTTCCAGTTGTTACTAACCAGTACGGATGTGTGTGTGTGTGTG
>NW_015532635.1:0-480 GCF_001515645.1 Sinocyclocheilus grahami
ATATATATATATTCACAGACAGACAAAGGGGACACTCTCACAGCCTTACACACATGTGTCACATACAAACAGATCACAGATAATGTCCATGTGCTCCCAGCACATCATGGAGTATCAGTTTCTGTATGGCATTGCATTGATGACATGTCTTCTCAGGAGCAAAAAGTGTCTGTGAGCACAGTTTATTACGTCCAAATGCTCATTTATCATCATCATCATAATCATGCTGTCCTCCCGATGCTGGTGTAGAGCCCCCGTCAGCTCAGGACGTCCAGCCAAAAGCCTCCTGCTTGTCTGATCTAAGGCAATAGAGCTCCACGCTGTATGGAGAGACAGGAAAAAAAGAAAAGACAAAAACTACAACTAAAAGTACTGTGCAAAACCAGGCCAATGGATTTTCTAAGAATATATCCCTCACCTTCATTAACTACACACTTACAGTCACTCTACACAAGGCATGAGTTCAAACACGAGGCTAAA
>NW_015532636.1:0-480 GCF_001515645.1 Sinocyclocheilus grahami
AGATAGATAGATAGTTAAAACAGACAGACAGATAGATAGATAGCTAGATAGACAAAACTAATATTAATTTTGTTTGCTAGACATTATTGCACTTTTTTATTGTCTCTAGAGGTATATTATATCTAATAAGTATCAATATTATATATTAAATGTAAACAGAAAGTCTAGTCTGTATCCGGGAAAATGGGGCTGTCTGAGAACAGCGGTTGCAGGGAATGTTGTTGAGTCTCTGGCTAAGCATTATATAATGAGATGGGAATTCACTGAATGTGCTAAGATTTGATTGGCTGAGAGGGAGGCTGGAGCCAGGGGTTCGCTCTCTGATTGGTTGGTGATGGAGGTCCTGCAGGGTGAGTGCTGGGCCAGTAAAGGGGGAGCAATACTCTGCAGGCACATGTAACAGAATGTCCCAGCTATTCTCTTTCACTCCCTTTCTCGATCTCTTTCGCTCTTTCTTTCCTCAACTGTTTTTTTCTCTCT
>NW_015532637.1:0-480 GCF_001515645.1 Sinocyclocheilus grahami
TATTTATACCCCATTTTACTTCTGCAAAGGAATTTTTACACCGTATTGGATTTTTCAAAAACCTACTTTTGCAAACTAGTCCTTGTTTTTTTTTTGACTGTCTGTACCTGTAATTTGTCTGTACCATATTTTGCAAATGTGCAGTCTGGAGTGCAACATATTCTAATCATCAAAATATGTTAAACTTAGAAATCTCCATAAAGAATGTGGAGCATGGTGTGATTTACAAAAAAAGTTATTTTAAAGAACTTGCAGAGATGCATGCAGAAGCTTACTCTGAGGAGACCTCAGAAATTTAGTTGGGCTCGGCCAGTTGGTGGCGCTATAAAATAATAAATTAAAATAATTAAGAAACATGTCTTTGACCAATGGTGCGATTGTCATTAAACAGACAGAGTCTACTTCAGTACTTAAGTCTGAGAAAGCATGCAAAGTTCCATCCCGTTTAAACAAAAGATGACACAGTAAATGCACTTAATT
>NW_015532638.1:0-480 GCF_001515645.1 Sinocyclocheilus grahami
ACACATTTTCACTTTAACCACAACCAATAGTAAATATATGATACATTCCTAAAATGATATGACTTCCCTTTGCAAAATCATTTCATGACATGTCCTTGTTTTACAAAAGGAAATTATATGATTTGTTTGTGAAAATATTTGGCACACCTATAACATTATTTGATAATTCATACTGAATAACTTGACTGCGCATAAACAATTTAGACACTGAATATAAAATTAAGAATTCCTGGACTATGCTGACAACCCCATATATAACGAAATACATTTGAGTACATCAAAATATATATGGCACAATAATCATGAGTAAAGAACTTTCCAGACCACTAACTGAAAGTGTGCCACAAGAGACCAATACAACAACGCAACAGAAAAATAAAACAAAACAAAAAATACAACTGCTCAAAATTACAATTTTCAATAATGTGTTGACAGCTGACAGTTGTGATACAAGCTATAGATATTTCACTGTCTCACACG
>NW_015532639.1:0-480 GCF_001515645.1 Sinocyclocheilus grahami
AATCTTGTTAATATGACTAAATCTAGTGGTGTAAGAGAAAAAATTTAAGTAATGAATAAAACATTGTGATTCTAAGATGTGCCATATCCCTGGCGAAAATCTGATGGCATGCAAAAAATACTTACAAATGTTTTAGCACAGCTATTTATACACATAGTATGAGAACTGTATATTGTGTCACTTGCATAGAAAATTCATTACCAGTTTATCAGGGTCAAAAGGAGATGATGATAATAGTTGAAACATCCTTAACTTGTACATTTCTTTCATGTTGAAAATCACAGATTCTAGTGTGTTTAAACTTTTAGCAAGTCATTTAAAATTACATGATACCTACAAAATAGTAAAATAGTCAAAACGTACAAGTTTTGTGTTCTAGGTAAGAGATTTTACACCAAGTGTTAAAGGCCAAGTAAATAATTTGAAACGTAAGTCTGTCAAATGAGAAAAGTTCAGTCATACATTAAAAAAAAAAAAAAA
>NW_015532640.1:0-480 GCF_001515645.1 Sinocyclocheilus grahami
TAAATTATAATGCATAGTTACAGTAATTGAACATTATAATAAAATCAGTTAATACATTTAATAGTTAATTATTTAAGAAACAGCCATTTGAGGTGGACAGCTGAATTGAATTAAGTTGTAGTTTACAGTACACTTGGATATAAACTTTCATTTTAGTTATCTTACTGTATGGCAATGTGTAGAAAGTTGTTTACTTCATTTTAAATGGGTTAAGAATTTTCTGAATGTGAAATTGCCCTATTCTTTAGAAAGATATAATTGCTGTAGTTTTATTCTTATTATTCTATCAGTAGCATTATTTGGCTTTATTTTGGGATATTTATTATTACTTCAAATCATTTCTTGCTGTATCTAATAAAACTCTCATCACTGAATTCACTGCATAATACATCCTTCCCTATTTTTGTGTCAATGAGATGCTTGTCTGTGTACAGGATTCCAGCAAATAACTATAGCTAATAATAGATTTGACATAGTCTG
>NW_015532641.1:0-480 GCF_001515645.1 Sinocyclocheilus grahami
CTCAGTTCCAGAAGATAGTGCTCTATGCTAAGAAGGTACCGGCGTGGCGTTCCCTTCCAAAGCTCTGTTCCTCCCTCATCTGTGTCTCTGCTCCGGTGTGATTGACGTGTTGTTTTCGGGGCAGATGGGATATTCTCCAGACTGGGTGATGCTGTTGAGGAGTGTGATGAGATCCGGTCCTGATCAGGGCCTTCAGTTCGCTCAGATGCTGGTTCAGGATGAAGAACCGCTCGTCAACATCAACCAGGTAACAAACACAGACATTTCTAGAGTGAAATCCATCTAGTGCACTTAAATGTTTGCGTCCCAAAAATCTTCATATTCACTTTCTAGTTAACTAAAACTAAAACCATAAAAATATATATTTTTTGTTACTTGAAATAAACTTTAACTGGGAAAAAATACAGATATATTTAAAATAAATACACGCTCAAATAAAAACAGAAAACATACTAAAACTTTCAAATTAAAACGGAAAAT
>NW_015532642.1:0-480 GCF_001515645.1 Sinocyclocheilus grahami
TGGCAGGACTGCAGTGGAGTTTAATAAGAACAGTAATCTCTAATGGTGCTCCGCTGTGGTTGAGGGTGGTAATATTAAACACGATGGGGCCCCCTGGTGGAGCCCGACAAACTGCAGGAGCTCCACCCAAAAGCGTCAGTCAGCTGACTTACGTGTGTCCATGATGAAGCCATTCCTGGCTACGCATGTATGACAATCTCTCACATTCTGGCCACCATCTGTAGAGCAGAAATGGGTCTGGCAGAGAAATCACCGCGAGATGACATACATCAAACCAATTAGAGGATGGATGTAGTGGCCTGGATGCACTGGATTTTTGTGATGCATTAAAATGAATAAAATGATCCTTCATTCACACCATAGTCACAATAAAGATAATGCAGAATGACCCAGATTCAACCGAGCACACCACACCCAACACACTGTTGAGGGAATATCACTGAGTAAAGCACTCAGACATGGAGAGAGAAAGAGAGAGAG
>NW_015532643.1:0-480 GCF_001515645.1 Sinocyclocheilus grahami
AATGACAGTCTGAGTCCCGCTGCTGTTTGTGAATCTACACACATGGTCTGCTGAAGAAAAGATCAGTGACTGTGGCATATCTTTTGCCTCTGCATTCAGAGCTTTATCTTTTTTATCTCTTATATTTGATTTCTTGTCTTGCTAGAGCTCTGTTTTTGATACACCAACATGAAAATGTGAGGCACAAAATCAATATTTTCTCATCATGACTAGTATACGATCCAAACAACTAAATAAGTGCTTTGTCTTATAGAAAATCTACCTGCCTGTCTTTCTTTTATTTTTCTGTTATCATACCTATTTTATAAAATGACAAAGTTTGTGCTTGATTCTGGACCCTGTGTTTGTGTGTGTGTTGTTGGATCCCTTGACAGAGGAGAGTAAAAGAAAGATGTTTAGGGTGTTAAACTGGATTACCTCACATGCTTTCACAGGTTAGCTCAGTCCAGCTCTCTCCGTATACACACACACACACACACA
>NW_015532644.1:0-480 GCF_001515645.1 Sinocyclocheilus grahami
CTCGCTCCAGTGCCAGCTCCTCGAAAGTGCCTTGCTGTGCCTGCTATATATATATATATATATATCCACTGTGTGGAGACATGCTTATATCGTTGTTATGAGTCTAATTACAGTGGTGTAATAAGTGTGTATGACATCCATGAAAATAACCCCGACTGCAATAACCAGATCGGCTCAAACAGCCTAAACATGATTTTGTGAAATCATGTTTGAAATGCATTCTCATAGGTGTCATTACCACAGTATGACCTAAGAACTAAAAGCACTGAACCTGAAAATCTGAACCTGTTTCTCATCCACTTACCATGCCACAGCTCTGAGCTCAATTATTTACACCATTTTTATTTGTTGAATCCCATTAGGCACATTTGTTGAATGCTAGCATGCACTTATGACTAAATCTGTTAATGTTTATCAGTATGCAACTGAGGCTTTTCTAAAGTCCATTTTCCACAAGTCCTATGTCAACACATCTCTTAC
>NW_015532645.1:0-480 GCF_001515645.1 Sinocyclocheilus grahami
GCATCATTACTCCAGTCTTCAGTGTCACATGATCCTTCAGAAAATTAAGTATTCCCAACAATTTCCCCCATATATTACCATTTCTTTCTTTTTTATTATTATTATCATTTTTATAATCCTTCAGAAATTATATCTAAATTATTTCAAGCTTATAAAATAACCAATAAAAATAACAAAAACACACAACAAAATTACAAAAAAGAACTAAAACTAAAAATATAAAACAGAATACACAGACACATATATGTATTTATTACCAGTTTCCATTTTATTTATTCTTTATTATTTTTAATAATAATAATAACTCATCTGTATTATAAATAAATAATTTAATCCATGTGATAGCTAATTTCAAGCACTTTCAAACTTTTAATTGGTCACGTACATGTTCATTAACGGCTCAGAGATCTGTTCACGCTTCATATTAAACTCGACTAGTTCTCTTGATCTGACATAAAGAGCTGCAGTGATTTTCCAGCC
>NW_015532646.1:0-480 GCF_001515645.1 Sinocyclocheilus grahami
ATAATGTCAATGCCTTCATCACGGTCCACCTCCACTGTCTGAGAAATGTAGCGCAGGAGGCCTGCGGTGTGTTTAATGATCCACATTTGACATGAATGAACACATCATGGTAAGTCTTAAGGTTAAGTAACGGTCTATTTGATCCGTACTCACCCGTTGATAATGCCATTTGGAAATCCCAAGTGCTCAGCAAAGGACTCCTAAATAGGTACAAAATAGACACTTTCAGATATCCCATGGCATTGCTGAATGCTTCATTTTGATTGTTGACAGATGTTTTAAGATCTAACACCACAGCTATGAAGTAGTTCTAGGTGATCTTAAAGATGTTAAAGAAGATATTTTATATCCATACAATGAAAGTCAGTGGGGTCCAATGTTTTTGGACCCCATTGACTTTCATGGTATGAATAAAAAAACAGTTGAAATGTTCTTCATTATATCTTCTTTTGTGTTCTCCAGAAGAAAGAAAGTAATACA
>NW_015532647.1:0-480 GCF_001515645.1 Sinocyclocheilus grahami
AGCTTGTAACACTCCAAAGAGAAAGGAAAACTTTAAACCTTTAAAACATTTTTTGAAGGGGTTCTAAAACGCAATACGTGGAATATTCGTTTGACGTCACAGCTCAGGATGAATGGGGCAGGAAAACGTCTTGTCTTTAGTATCGTTGCGTAATAACGTAATAACGTTCACTTTGACTCTTCAGTCTGCACGTGAGTAAATTCAACTCTGCGTTTTATTCCTTTATTTTGAACCCGGACAAATTAGACAGTTTTCAAAAAGAGATGGGTAGGTACCTGTTGAAGTCTATAATATAAAAGAATGTCATTGTGACATCAAATACATAAAAGATAACAAATAAGTTCATTGTTGCATATATATCTAGGCCTACATTCTAGCAGACAGCTGGGTTAGCACCATAGACTGTATAAAAACATGGACATAGTGTCCGTGACATCACCCGTAGGGTTCCGAAGAGCGTTTTTGAAGCTCAAAAGTGGG
>NW_015532648.1:0-479 GCF_001515645.1 Sinocyclocheilus grahami
TCTGTAGTCAACAGCTGATGAGCGTGTTTGTAGAGGCAGGTACCTGGTAGCAGTCGTCACACAGAGGAGTGCCAGATTTGTTGTAGTAGATCTTGGCTGCCAGCGGAGCGTGGCACTGCCGGCACCGGAAGCACGCAGCGTGGTACGTCCGGTTCAGAGCCTCGATGGCAGGTTCGGACAGCGGCACCGGCTTACGGCAGAATCCACACACATCTGAGAGACACAGAAAGCATCTGAAATGACTCTTGTCCTGTAGGGTTTGTCATTTTAAGGCCAGGGTTCTCACCAGCTGACGGCTCGTTCACGTGTCCTCCAGCAGATGGTGCCGGCCTCAGCAGCGCTTTACCCGCAGCGCTCTCCTGCCAGAAGAACAAGAGCGTGTCAGTGACGCACAGAGAGGTGCTCCGCTGCTGCGGGGAAACACACTGACCTGTGCAGGGGCGGCCGGCGGGGCGGGCTCAGGGTCACAGGGGTCACGA
>NW_015532649.1:0-479 GCF_001515645.1 Sinocyclocheilus grahami
CTGTCAATCAAACTCACACGGCCCCGCCCTCTCCTCCCGTCCGTCAAACTGAACCTGTCAATCAAACACATCACATACATCTTTACAATCGCTGTCTAACGCAAAACATTCAGGACCTTTCATAAAACATCAGAGTAAAGAAACTCTCGTTACTGCACAAACGAACATCATTAACAGACCACCGCTGAGGCTGACACCAGGTTTGGCAGGTAAAGGTTAGAGTTAACCAATGAAAACAGAAACAAACACTTAACTGTCCATCAGCTTCTCTGCACAATAACCAATATAACTTAAAGCAGGAGGACAGACCGCGTGATATTTATCAGATTCTGACAGCACAGCCATGCTTATAAGAGCTCAAATTGGCATCATGTTTTTTTCACTGCTGTCTTTCCTTTGACATCTGAAGATTTCCTCTCTTAAAGAGGTTAAACAATTAAGAATATTAAAATAAAGTTCATTATACTCTGAAAATATAC
>NW_015532650.1:0-479 GCF_001515645.1 Sinocyclocheilus grahami
TGTTTTTTACCAGTGCATTGTTGTGCCCACATGATAATTGAATGTGCGCTCAGGCAGCATCCGTGCTAGCGTTCCAGCTCATACTTTAATTAGTTTAGCTTTTTGTCTGCCGGCTCGGCCATCAGTCGCCAATCAATAGCACTCCGGAGAACAGAAGGGCTCTATTGGAAACAGATACGTAAGCTTTGTAGATAGCACTGCTCATGCACCCACTCCACATACCTTGGATGGCTTTAAATGTCCGATGTTAGAGTGAACATGCTTAATTGTACAGATAAATGAGGCCTCTGAACCTGGTTTTATGTGTGTGAGTGTGTTTGCATGAGTAAGTGAGGTGCGCTCGGTTATTGCTGTTCAGTTATTGCTTTGTTCCAAAAAAATATGAGCGGTGATCCGCCGCTCTATCGGAATTCAATGGCTGCTTTGTTTAAACCTGCTCATTCTCCATTCTTCACCTTTATGAGTTTTCCCTTCCTCTA
>NW_015532651.1:0-479 GCF_001515645.1 Sinocyclocheilus grahami
TTTTTTTTAAAAAGATTGGGTTCTTGACTTTTAAACATGACTGTGAAATAAGCATGCACCTTGGGGTTTAAAAGCAATTTCTCTGTCAGCGGCGTATACAGCAATTCATGCACGAGTCTGCGTGTATCTGCCTCATCGCCAGCCTGAACCCTTCTCATCCTCCTCCAACCTTTACAGGTGCATCTGCCCAACATTTCTCACCTGCAGAGAGCAAAGTATTCTTTGTTCGAAGTGTTTCATTTTTCCCATGATCATTTTTTCCAGCGCCCAAAAATAGCAGGTTTGACACAGACTTGGGTTTGGTATCTCAGCTCCACACCATATCATCTTTCTGCTTCCTCGTTTCAGATTCTCATGTGATTTGGCAGTTGTGTGATTAAGTTTTTTGCACAAAAGAGGTCTCAAAATGATGTAAAAATGGTTTGCGGTGTCATCCAGCAACACTGATGCCCTCAAGAAGCAAAGCAAGCAGCATGTTA
>NW_015532652.1:0-479 GCF_001515645.1 Sinocyclocheilus grahami
CGAACCCGCAACCTTTGGGTTACGAGGCCGACTCTCTAACCATTAAGCCACAACTTCCCACTTTTGTTTACCAAATGTGGCCTTTATTGTCAATCTCTGTCTGATTATGGGACAATACAATATGCATAAACAAAAATGGGCTGAAGGAAAACTCAACAAACTTTACTTACTATAGAAATGAAACATTATAAAGAGTCACTAATTGATCTAAAAAAAAAAAAATAGTAAAGCAAAACACACTAGGTCTCTATGTGAAGGTGGTTTTTTATGATAATATAAGTTTCTTTCTATTTTGTTCTTTTTCTTGTTATAAATTACTTTAGTTGTTTTAAGAGGAGACACTGCAGGCAAAAACACTGAGATTTTGGGCTTTTTGGCTTTTCATAAAGTCTTTTTTCAGACTAGTGGAAAGAAAACACCCAAAAGACACTGTTAAGCGTTTCTTTTATAGCACTTTATCTGTTTGTGTCAATAGATTT
>NW_015532653.1:0-479 GCF_001515645.1 Sinocyclocheilus grahami
ATATATATATATATATCCCTTTTTTCCTACCAGCAACTGTTCAGATTCTTCAAAATATCATCTTCTGTATTTAGCAGAAGAAAGAAATTCATCAGGTTTGTATCAACTGTGACAGAATGTAAATTTTTTGGTTGAACTATTTCTTTAAGAGAACACATTTAAGAACTGACACTAAAAATGTAAGTTTACAAAAAATTGCTTTTTAACTGCTGCTAAGTGTGACTTACACAATTGTCCAGTGCATGTAGAAAGTCGAAAAGCTCCTCTGTGCAGTCCTCCTCAGTGTGTGACCGTGTGCTAACTCTAGTTTCACAAGCTTCTAGCCTTTCTCGTGCATGTATGCAATGTGCCGTCTGCTCACATTTCTGTCTTATTGGTTCTAGGGGGTCCTGCAGAGGGCCAGACACTGTTTAATCTATATGACTACCTCTCCTTCAGCATTTTTATCTCTTTTTTTCCTTTCAAAATTAAACCAAAAA
>NW_015532654.1:0-479 GCF_001515645.1 Sinocyclocheilus grahami
AATGGAAATTGCGATTCAAAGGGATTTCTCACAAAAGCCTGAATACGAATCTCATATAACATGATACCCGTTTGAAAACTTGTTGCGCAGTCCTGTTCCTCAAAATGTGATGATATAAGTTTTTTTCTCTCTCAAATGAATGTGGTCTAAGATCTTTTTACTCGGTTTAAGAATTTCATGGTTTATCTCGCTGCAGCAGCCTCTTAAGGACAAAAGGGGGCGATGATGAATTTACATGAATGAATCAATGACTCTACACAGCTTAATAAAACTTAAATAGCACAACAATTCATTTTCATTTGTAGCTCATAACGTTATATTACATTACAGTACATTGTATTGTATTGCATTCCATTATTAGACTGCATTACTTTAAGTTGAACGCTGCAGCTCAGCAAGTACCAGAGCAGGCCATGTTTACTATGCCTTCCCTGAAGCAAAGAAAATATATTTCCTAATCTATGAATGATCAATATATT
>NW_015532655.1:0-479 GCF_001515645.1 Sinocyclocheilus grahami
ACAGTCCATTTCTCAAAAATGTCTCATTCTACATTGTAAGTACATCGGCACTGACATTTATTACACAATGGCCGCTGATTGTCTGCTAATTAAAAACTTTAAACATGAATTAACTAAAGAGTCATTGCATTATTTAGCATTGTGAGCTATAAACTGAACACTTTTTATTGATTAACACTGACAATGTGAGGAAAGAGAAAGGGATGCTAAAAATGATCAAATAAAAGATCAACACATGTTAAAAATAGATCAATTAAAACAGAAAGGCAGGCAAATAAACAGATCGTTGCTTATGACCCAGATTGGCAGGATGAAAGTTTATTTTTATGCTTCCATTAAACTATTAACATCTATTAACATTTTCAGAATTCCATTAATGAAAATGTAAAGTTTTAAACTAATTATTATTATTATTATTTAATTTTTGTATTATTTTTTTTTACTCTAATAACATACAAAATATAGGAGTGCCATTTAAT
>NW_015532656.1:0-479 GCF_001515645.1 Sinocyclocheilus grahami
TCTGTGCTGTGGTCTGCGGCGGGCCCCAGAGCGGGGCCGGATGCGAGGGAGCTGACGCCGTTGGATGTGCTGATGGAGCTGTGCTGGATGGCCTCGTTCTGTGGGCTGCTGGGAACAGACATCTCCCCGCAGCTGTCCTCCTTCTCCAGCTCTGAAACACACAGCCACCGAGACAACAGACATTAGCAGCTCTCAACCGCTTTCACACACAATGCAGTCTGTTTGATTATTGTCTAAAGTAGAGTTGGGGTAAACATGTGAAAAATAATCAAATGACAATGGAAATGTTTAAAATAGTACACTAATATTTGTATATTTGCCCAAATGTGCAGTACACAACCCGAGCTCGCCTTGTCAAGCGCTTACAGTATAATGAAGGATCCAGAAGTGATACAGAAAATTATTCAAAATAAAATTGTATATAAAAATACAATAAAAACAGTATCATTGTGAAATATAATAACTTTTTTTTTTTTTTT
>NW_015532657.1:0-479 GCF_001515645.1 Sinocyclocheilus grahami
CACTTTATGACTATTACCATCAATCAGTTGCAAGATCATGAAGTCAAAAATTACTTTTTACAGTGTATGTTGAATTCAGGGAGTTACTCAATTCAGAAACTAACTGGTTAACTTCTTGGATATGAGACTGGGCATTACATGCAAAAACAGTACTGTATGTGCTCGCAAGTGTGTAATATATACAGCCAGTGGGTGGTGTCCTGATTTATTGAGTGTGAAACAGTTTAGACACTTTCAGTTACTCTCATTAAGTTCATACTGTCAGACCAGGAGACATACAGAGAGACTCTGAGAGACAAAACAAACATCATGGCATCAGGATATAAAGGTTAGTCTAAATTAAATAACCTAATATGACACTCACATACTACAATAAAGTACTGAGAATTAAATTATATGCTGTGCTTTTTGTTTCTGGTAGTTAACACAAACTTTGAAGGTAAATGTGGTCTGACATTATTTATATTTCATGATAAAGT
>NW_015532658.1:0-479 GCF_001515645.1 Sinocyclocheilus grahami
TTTAATGGTGGAATATGGTGCAGTGGAGCTCAATTCTGTAATGACAAATTTGTGTTTGATAACATGGATTCGGATCACAGAGGGGGAGTGACACCAGGGAATGGCTTTAACATTTTCTTTTTTCCTCTTTAATATCTCTCGTGACTCGACTTCAAAGATGCAGTTCATTCCCATTATCAAAGAGCAATATGGTGACTGAGGTAAAACGGCTGAATGGGAAAGAGACGCTTATCTGAAGGTTGGTGTTAAAGGTTGATATGTCAAAAATGCAAAAGGGCATATAACGTATACTGAACTGAACTTTTTGAAAGTGTTAGAGGATCACTTCTGAGTAAAACAGATAAATCCTGACGTTGTCTCGCACTTGCTTTCGCTCAATATATAGGCTTTAGCACACACAAGTATGAGTTCACACATTTTTCTAGCTATATACAAGGGGGCATACACCACAGTTTTATTACACGAGAGCTAAAAAAAAA
>NW_015532659.1:0-479 GCF_001515645.1 Sinocyclocheilus grahami
AATTTCTTCCATTTTCAAAATTTTATTGGACTACGTATGGTAATTCAAAAAAAAATTTTTCAGTGACTACACGTTATCTAATTTCTTTAAGATAGCTGTTAGTCTATGAACAAGATAGCCACACTACATTGGGTCTCTAAACTTTTCTACACTAAACTGTTAAAAATTTAACACTGTCACAGTAGCCTACATCAGACAAAACCACACTACTTCGGGTTTTATGTTATATTTTTAAGACAGTTTACTTAGCCACAGTTCCTCGGGCTCAAAATTATATTTATCAGATTAAAACAGTGCCACAATACGTCGGGCAAAAACCACACTGCTTCGGGTTACTGCTTTAAACTTAAGAGTCGCGGTACGTCGGACTCACTATACTATAACACAACTATCATGAAATAATTCTGTGATCAAACTATGTCGGATCAATTCAATTACTTTAGAATTCAATCAGAATTATAACATCTTCATAGTCAGTT
>NW_015532660.1:0-479 GCF_001515645.1 Sinocyclocheilus grahami
GTAAATAAGACAATAATTGTGCAATACAGACAGCTTTTAAAAAAATTTTTTTGCAAGAGAACTCAGTGAGCTCACACTAAACTAAAGTGATTGTCAGCTTTTGTGATCATATATATATATATATTCATGCTGTTAAGTACACACTTCAAAGTCTTGGGAGTGATAACCGTATTTAAATGTGGGATTGAATCTGAAATTACATAGTGATAACCATAGCAATGGATGGGACAAGTCAAAACAATACACTCAGAAAAAAAGTTGCAAAAGCTCTCACTGTGGTGGAACCCTTTCAAAAGGTACTAATATGTACCTTTAAGGAACCAATATGCACCCTTTAGGGTGAAAAGGTACCATGTTTGCAGGAAGTCGTGGCCTAATGGTTAGAGAGTTGGACTTATAACCCAAAGGTTGTGGATTCGAGTCTCGAGTACAGTACTCTCTCCCACCTTCAATACCATGACTGAGGTGCCTTTGAGCAA
>NW_015532661.1:0-479 GCF_001515645.1 Sinocyclocheilus grahami
TCACGTCTATGTTCAAAAATGTGAGTGACAGTTAAAGGGTTAAACGAATGAACTGTTGATTGACTGTAAAAATGTGACTTACCATGGAGGACCTCTACCATTTTGACATGCAACTCGTGTTTGTAAGTGTACACTGGTCAGATGCAGAATCATTTCTACTGAAAATACCAGAAGGCTGATTTATACTGATTTGCTCCCAGTCTAGATTGTCTTGTTGGTTAAGATCCCTGGTTCGCATCCCATGCTGAGGACTAACATCCAAAGCACGTGCAGTTTTTTTCAGCATGGAATGGGTGTGTTCACTGCACTGAAAGCATCAGTACATTCATCAGAGTTTGATGCAGCAGAACTGTGTGTGTATGACTCCAGCCAAGTCCTTGCTGTAGATACTAGTAGTGAAAACATGACTTCAGACAAAGAAAATCATGATGGAATTAATAGAAAAATCCTGTTTTGTTCTATACTTGCATTACAGCTGG
>NW_015532662.1:0-479 GCF_001515645.1 Sinocyclocheilus grahami
TACACACGGGATTCAGAGCCGGTCACGCTGAAGGGCGTTCCCTAATCGTCCTCCGATGCAACTCGAGTTCCTGAAGAGGAACTTAGGGAAGGACTTAAGGTGACATGTAGTGGCCCCAAAAAGTATTTTGGACACTTTACATGTTTGAATTTCATCGCACTATATAGGTAACTTTTCCTGATCTTTTTTTTTCTCTCTCTTTTTCATTTTTTAAAAAATGTTCCCCAATTATATCTGGACCAAATTTGAGTAAATATATTAGGTCATTTAAATTCTTACAGATTTAGTTGATCACATTAACGATAGACAATAGTCACTTTTAAAAACCAGAAAGTCAAATACCTTGTTTTCTGTTGAATGAAGCTAGCGAACACTGATTTAGATGTATACAATTTGATCTAGCACTTTAACAAGCATTAAACGTCCATGCAGCTGGTGAGTAGTGTGTGTGTGTGTGTGTGTGTGTGTGTGTGTGTGTG
>NW_015532663.1:0-479 GCF_001515645.1 Sinocyclocheilus grahami
ATCCTATTCTCCCAGTAATGGAAATCAATGCTCCTATAGGCAGCCTTCTGCAGGGAGCCCGAAATACCCGCATATCTGATTCCTATCTAGTGTGCGTTTATCTGACCTGGAGTCAGACGAGACCCGTGGGTTATTGTTTGAGTGCGAGCGAGGGGACGGATGGCAGGCCGCTTTGCTTTCGCAGCGATAAAGGCACAACGTCCTTGAAACGTGGAAAGAAAACATCATGTGACACACATGGTATGCACTTAGGAAACAACAAGCGTGGCGACAGACATTTAAAACATGAAATAGGCCACTCTTCTAAAAAAAGACAGAGGACATCAAGAGAATGTCAATAAATGAAATTATTTGAGAAAAAACCAAGACTAAGAACTAGCGATGCATGGAAATATTTTTATTCAGTCTAAAATGAAACTGAAACTAAAGTTTAATAATCAATTAAATAATCAAATTTACTTAACACTCAAAAACTAAAA
>NW_015532664.1:0-479 GCF_001515645.1 Sinocyclocheilus grahami
CCCTGATTTACAGAAGACACCCACTAAAATGTCATTCAGTGTAACTATCTTGTGTAACTATACAGTGTAACTATCTTCCCCCATATATTATGGGGGAAGTTGTGGCCTAATGGTTAGAGAGTCGGACTCATAACCCAAAGGTTGTGGGTTCGAGTCTCGTACCGGCAGGGGTTGTAGGTGGGGGGGGGGAATGTACAGCGCTCTCTCCCCCCTTCAATACCATGACTGAGGTACCCCTGAGGAAGGCACCGACAAAAAATTTAATTTAATTTAAATGTTTTCTGTTTAATGTAATTGTATTTTTGTTTTTCCGAGCAAAAAATAAATATATTTTCCCCTGATTTACAGAAGACACCCACTAAAATGTCATTTCACTTCACTATCTTGTCAGGCATATTTACAACAAAAATCAATTTATGACGTATTAAAAAACAAATTACTTTCACCCCAAATACTAATTAGTTGTTATTTTACATTTT
>NW_015532665.1:0-479 GCF_001515645.1 Sinocyclocheilus grahami
TTTTTGACAAATAGCCATGTAATAAGTGTCATAATCTACAGTCATTCTTGCAAAACAAACCCTTTCAGCCTCGATACAAGACCCTTTTGCTTTGCATCAAGACTGAAAATGATCCCTTACATAACATGCATCCAGCTAGCAGAGGCCTGAAATATAAGGCCTCTTCTTTTATTGGCACTCATGTTGAGAGTGAGAGTGGCTGAGCTTTTAAGCAGACCGAGTCCCGGCCCGGCGGAATGAATAGATGCTAAACACTCTCTATTAGCTGTGGGTGTTTTAGCCGGGCACCTCTCCCTCTAGTCCAAACAAAAAAGCTGTGCTCCAGCCCTGTGCTCCGGTTATTAATAGGCACGCTAAGCATTTCTTTCAACAGGAAGTGGCTGCTGGTGCTTCCTATAAATGCTCGGCTGAAGTCAAACAGACACTGCTTATTTCTGAGCGCCGTGTTTACGTAAAGGGTGCAGGTGCTGGATCAAATA
>NW_015532666.1:0-479 GCF_001515645.1 Sinocyclocheilus grahami
TACTTAATACTTAATCTTTAAAAAAATAATGCTTAAATTTCATTCATTTTGTGAATTCTGTAATGAACCTCCAGTGAGTTCATCTGCTGCCTTACTACTAACATGCGTTCATGATATACGTACAGATTATATAAAGAGGGTTCTATCTTAAAACATATTAAGAAATCACAGCATATATTTGCAAAAGAGCACAATGCTCACCCACTAATCACTAATAATTAATGATCAAAAGTGTGTCACATACTTTAGAGCCACTAGAGGGCAATGCAGTCCATGGGAGAGTCTACTTTAAAACGTATCATGGTATCAAACAGGTGTATTTTCCAGTTTGATAAGCTTGTTGGTAACACTGCATCACACAAATTATGTGTTTATTGTTAATAAACTGCATTGTACCATCTCCGGCTAAATGAATGTTGAGATAGGCCTATAGCAGAGATGAAAGAGATGACAGTTAAACTGCTGAGTTTAATTTGGCA
>NW_015532667.1:0-479 GCF_001515645.1 Sinocyclocheilus grahami
GTCTGAATACTTTCCGTACCCACTGTATATTAAAATAGAAAACAGCTATTTTAAATTGGAATAATACAATTGGAATAATACTTCACAATATTGCTGTTTTTACTGTGTTTTTGATCAAATAAATGTATCCTTGGTAAGCATAAGTGACCGACCCAAACTTTTGAATTTGTGTATTTCATCATTGTCTAGCAATAGTGAAATAAGTTTCATGTCTCCCGTATATTACTTCTCCTTTTCCTACTAACACAAGTTATTATATCCGTTTCTCAAAACAAGTCCCTACCAGAAGTAGTAAAAATAATATTGGAGGACTTTGGTATTAATTTTAATATACAGTACATGGTGAACAAGGAATAAAAACATTGCTCGGAATAACTAGGAAGTTGTAAGAGACAACTAGATTTGGATTAAAACCAAAACATGTTAGATTGTAATTAAAAATGTTAAATTAAAACTAATTAAAACTAGTTCCTAGAAAA
>NW_015532668.1:0-479 GCF_001515645.1 Sinocyclocheilus grahami
AGAGAGAGAGAGAGAGAGAGACTTGGACAAGTTTCTCTTTTTTAGAGAAATAAAATAAGGAATTGGACATAAAAGCAAAGAACACACGAATGGAGGTTTTGAGGAGTCTTTGTGGCCATCCTTTATCACCGTTCTCGTAAATGTTTTGCCTTCTTTGATAGTAAGAATGGGGCACTTCATTTAAATATGAATCAACTCATTCAAACTGGGAACTGAAAGGAGTAAAAGAGGAATGCGAACTCTTTCTTTTCCTGTGTCTTTAGCAAGCATGTGTCACATGATTTGTGCCGCTTTACTATCTATCAAAAGTGCAATGTGAAGTTTTTTTTTTCGATTTGCGTAACGGCGTTTGCGTGACTCAGAAATTGCTTTATGAATGGTTCAAGAATGCTACATTTAGCTTTATTTAGTGTACAGTGTCTTTTTATTTAAAGTAAACAGGTTTTTGTCTCTGAAAAATAGATTATCAGAAATAAAAT
>NW_015532669.1:0-478 GCF_001515645.1 Sinocyclocheilus grahami
AGAAACCTTTTTATGAATGTCTTTACTGTCACTTTTGATCAAATTCTTGTCTTTGCTAAATAAATGTATTAATTCCTTACATTTTATTTTATTTTTTTTGTAAATACAGACCCCAAACTAAAGTGTATACACACACTCAAACTATTCATTTAAAGGCTCCTGTCACTTAGCTTTTGTGCAGAAAAAAACACTGTCTTTAGCTTCAGTGTCCTGTTGTGCTACTTGAACAACCTTTGAAGAAACAATTCTGCTAATGGGATTTCATCATTTCATTGTGATTAAGAGTATATATTGCAATTCCTCTGTGTGAGGCTTTGAGTGTAATGATGGACCTCCCAGCAATCCTTCACACACAAAACTAAATCACACAGCAGAGGGGAGCAGCTTTCCACAGACGCAGCACAGCAGTGGATCTCATTCAAGGCGTGCTTGCCGCATGATGACTTTGTGATGGTGTGATGGTGCTTTTCCTAATCTT
>NW_015532670.1:0-478 GCF_001515645.1 Sinocyclocheilus grahami
ACACACACACACACACACACACACACACAGATTCTGAGCCGTCTGAGGAAACTCCATCATGACAGTCAAACACACAGCGCTGCTCTGCTGACAGGTTTGCACTCTAGTCGACAGGTTTGCGTTCCTCAGATCGGTTTGGCCTCTACTCAAAGGCTTTGCTGTGCTAGTGAGATGTTTCCTGCTCCGCTGCGCTCATTTTTAATACACGTATTACATGACTCTGCTCTCTCAATGCTTCAGAAAGAAGGAAATAGCAGAATGAATGTAAACACCATGAGCATTCTTCCTCATCAGCAGCCCGGCCAAGCGCTGATTCGGTAACGAGACTTCAATTGACGTTTGTCGTTAAGTAGTTAAAATAATGATCTTGCAGTGCTGCCATTCATGAGCAGCTCAAAAGCTTCAATATACGCACATACAGAACCAGTGTGGACACTTAAGTCGCTGGGGGATATTTGTAGCAATAGCCAACAATACA
>NW_015532670.1:19929-20357 GCF_001515645.1 Sinocyclocheilus grahami
GCTGCTCAGATTGATGGCTGATGACAGATGCGAGATATCGCTAATGGAGTTGAACCATAAAAGTGAAGGATGCGGTTTACAGGTTAGCGCTGTGAGGATGGCGTTTCCCCGCTGCACTTCCCTCCATCAGATCACATAAGGTAAACAGTTCTCGAGTGTGTTTTTGATAAACGCAATTTGCTGCTACGCTCTTTTCCAGTCTGAATGGTGTGTTCTGCCTCTTGTAAGTTAATTTGCCAAATCAACTGAAAGAATCGGGAGGTCTAATGAAAAGCAGTGCACTGGCAGAGGAACAGCATGCCAGCGGTCAGCTCCAGAACACGCTGCTTTAATGTGGTGATCGCACGCTTGCAGTTTAAATGTTCGTTTCCATAAAAAACCCCACAAGCCTTTCCGCTGTGTTTTTAGGTCTTACTACTATTTCCTCC
>NW_015532671.1:0-478 GCF_001515645.1 Sinocyclocheilus grahami
TGAGTGGGTGGAGTTTGAGTGGGTGGAGTTTGAGTGGGTGGAGTTGGAGTGGCCGCATGTTCTGTTTTTCATCCAGAGAGGGAATGATCTAAGTTAGTAATACAAGCACATGCAGCACCGTTTCTACAGCAGTCTCATCTGTGGTATAGTTGTGATACATGCAGAACATTTATCATGTAAGTTTTCGTTTCTGTTTTTAAATACAGAGCTAACTTTTGTGTTGTGTTGTTATAGCAGTATTTTTGTTTCTAGTGAAGGAGTGTCTAGGTCTCTGCTGCATGACAATTACTGTGCATACGATGATGATTATCATTTTATAGTGGGATTATTAACATAATTGTTAAGTTATTCTACCATGATTACTCTGATTGGTTGATCGCAGGAAAAATAACTTCTAAAAGCTGTTGCTTGTGTTTTGAGGCTTTGGGTTTGACTGAATCTGGACCATTCTCAATCTGAGGATTACACTTTAGTAATG
>NW_015532672.1:0-478 GCF_001515645.1 Sinocyclocheilus grahami
TGTGTGTGTGTGTGTGTGTGTGTGGGTGTGTGTGTTGCAGGTAAACGAGCAGCAGCTGAAGAAGCAGTTAGATGAGATCACATACATCATAAAGCTCAGAGACAACCTCACGCCTAAAGCGGGAACGGTAAGTGTTACAATTATTGTGCTGTTTACTAAGTCGTGCATCACTGCACTCTAAATGACTAAATTTGCTGCAGCTTTTCTCAAAAATTTATATATGCTGAATTTTTCATGTTAATTTGCAGTAAAAACTCTCCAATAATCATTATGGATTTGTAAACAGTGAGAGTAGTTCTCTGTAAATGATGTCGTGCTTTATGACTGAAATCTGCCGTGGTCGTGTCCCTGAACAGGCTGGAAAGACAATAGACAAATGTAAGCTGTGAAGGAATGATTTGGAGAGATCACTTGAAAACATTGATCAATTTGTTTGGGATCAGAATTATGCATTTTGATTAGCTAATATTGTTTTTTT
>NW_015532673.1:0-478 GCF_001515645.1 Sinocyclocheilus grahami
TCTTGTATCTTTGTCTGTTTTCGATTTTCAAATACTTTTTTTTTTGCTTCAAATCAAAATTTGTAATGTTGTGATTTACCTCATAGCTGGTTGCTTTAGTTCATGGCTTAAAACTCTGGCTCCTGAAAAAGTAAGCAGGCACAGTTGCGCTATATTTTTTCTGTTGGTATAAATTTTCACGCACAAGCACTGTGTTTTAAAGATGCTGTGTCAAAGTGCATGCAGCTTTTTAGAGTCTCAAAACCCTGCTTTGTTTCCTTTACATTCAGCTGTGTCTTGAACGTAAGACTGCTTTCTGTGTGACCGACTACGATATTTATAGATAGTTGCTTATTACACTACAGGCCTGTCCTCAAGGACACTCCAATCACAGAACAAATGCCTTGGGCATAAAAAGCTTTATTATATTAGTACTAATAAATTCTCAGATAGTTTTTTTTTTGGAAAAAATGAAGACAAAAAGAAAAAGAACTTCATT
>NW_015532674.1:0-478 GCF_001515645.1 Sinocyclocheilus grahami
GCGGCCGTGCTGCCGGTTGGCCCTCGGGCCCCCTCCGAAGTTCCGCGCAGGGAAGTCCTGGGGCCCGCGCTGAGACTGGAAGGCCCCGCTGTCGGGGTACATGCGATTGGCCAGGAGCGAGGGCAGCTTTCCTCGCCCCGCGGGGGAGTGGCCTTGGTGGCCGCCGCCCCGCCCACTTCCTCCCCCCATGCCAGCGGTGGAGGAGGAATCCTGCCTGCGGCCGAAGCCACGCCCCCCGGCCGATCTGTTCCTGCGCGGGGATCTCTGCCCCGCCCCCCAGCCGGAGCCCGAGAAGGCGGAGTCTCGAGTCGGCCGCATTTTGGCAGATCCGAAGGCGGAGCCATCAAAGCCGCCGCCCCCTCCGGCTCCGCCCATGACCCCAAAGCCCACGCCTCCGCGCTGGGCCATCATGTCGCCCCGGGAGTCGCTGAAACCAAAGCTACCGGATCTGTAGAGATCTCGGGGGCCGAGGGAGGTG
>NW_015532675.1:0-478 GCF_001515645.1 Sinocyclocheilus grahami
GTATGTGTGTGTGAGAGAGTGAGTTCCAGAAAAGAAAGAGATGCATAAAGGTTTGGAAATGAGGGTGAGTAAATGATGGCAGAACTTTATTTTCTGAGTGAACTATCCCTTTAAGTCCTTTAGCAAACCTTGATGAGATTTGCAGAAAAGGCCCATTGGACACGTGATCACTGGTGGTCTCTGATAAATGTTCCCATTCCACACAATGAAAGTGTATGTTTTCGCACCTATTTGAAGTACTAATGGTAGAAACATTACTGGCATGTATATGATGTCCGTCATCAATAGCCTATATTTCTTTCACTCTGGTTCCATGCAATTCCTCATCTGCAAATATTTCATCCACTTTCTAAAGTTGAATGGGCCTGAAAAGACCACAATGAATAGGGGAATTAACAGATTACAAGAGATTTCAACATAAAGATCAAACACAGTTCTGCAAAAATAAAGAAAAGGCATATAATTAATTCATTAACCT
>NW_015532676.1:0-478 GCF_001515645.1 Sinocyclocheilus grahami
CTACACTGCCTTCCATATTGTGCTACAAGAGCTTCAGCAAATTGCTATTTTTATGAGACATGATAAAGGAAATGCTACCTTATGTTCACATTTTTTACAGTCTGATGTTAGTGGGCGAAAAACGGTTGCGATTTGCCAACGAATCGTGTGGCACAAGCGAGAGGGAGAGAGGGAGATTTAGGTTCAAAGATGTATTTTCTCCGCTATGCGTCACAGTCATCCTGCATTCATCCAGCATTTTAATAATGAAGTTTGGCAGACTAAACAGCTGAATGGAAAGTGCAAAGATTGTAAGTTTGATCGTATAGAAGGTGATGAAAGGTTGCAGTTAACTGTTTTGGCTGCAGCGCAAGGTCATGGGTGAGTGTGAAATGCGAAGGCTGAAAAGCTCCCGGTGAATGTGAAAGCCCAGGTAGAAAAAGAGAAAACCAGATCTTGTTCTGGGTGTAGTCTGCATCTCTCCCTCCTTCTCTCAATC
>NW_015532677.1:0-478 GCF_001515645.1 Sinocyclocheilus grahami
GTTAAATTACAGAAAATAACCATTTCACAAAATTACAAGCAAAAACTGTAAAACTACAGAATAGACTTTACGGTCAAAATTCATTAAATTACAGTATATTACTGTTGATCATTTGTTTTTAAACTATGGAAAAACTGATAAATTCTGTCAAATTACTCAGAAAAACAACCAAGTTTCAGGTTAATCGCCATGTATTTAAGGTTTTAATGAGTTATTTTATAAAACTGCTCTGTCCATCTACAGTAATTTACTTTTAAAGTACCGTTTTTCCATGTACAATAACTAAGAAATCATTTATAAAAATGCAGTAAGCACATATTTTTAAAAAAGGTTTGTATATTTACAAGATTAATCCTTATTTTCACAGAAACAATTTCACAACTTCAACCAATCTCTGTAAATATGGAATCCCGTTATCATCATGGAATAAAATTTTTTTAAAGGTAATTGTGATTTTTTAATTGACAAATCGGAAATT
>NW_015532678.1:0-478 GCF_001515645.1 Sinocyclocheilus grahami
AGCAGGAATTATGTTTGATCCAGTATGATTAATTCAAAGTATTTTATGTCAAAATTTGTAATACACAAATCATACATTAGGGGTAGTTAAGTATTGTTAATATTTGAATCCATAGTCCTTGAGAGAAATACTTTTAATGTATGAAAACAGTACAGGAAACACAAGACGCTCACATATTCAAGAATTAATCATTTTATTGCTTGACCTGCCATTGGGACAATCTATACCAAAGGTTTACAACTTGAGCACATCCAATGAAATCAAACCGTACAGTCATAGAAAAAGAATAATAGAAAAATGGTCCTCTGACATTTCATAACTCTCTGTGCTGAGGGCTTAACAAACTAAAGAATGGGTGAACAGGAGTCTCCAAGCCCTGATGGCAAAGCTTATGAGCAAATATAGCAATTCCTCTGTACATACTAGATCACAATTTTACTGAAAACTTCAGAAGAAAACACCATTGGCAGTCACAACC
>NW_015532679.1:0-478 GCF_001515645.1 Sinocyclocheilus grahami
TTTTTAGCATCTTCAAAAGTAGCCACACTTTGCCTAGATTACAGCTCTGTAATTAACATATTTAAAATCATGAAATAAATATATTGTCTGTCCAAAATAGTCAACCAACAATACAATTAAATATTTGTAAAAATGCAATGAAATATGGGTAATTAAAAAAATATTTGTATTTAGTAATTGCAATGTGAGTATAATGATATATTCTTGTAATGATAATAATTTGCACATGCTATTCTTTATACATATATTAATATAGTTCTACCTATTATCTATTTAATATATTATTAGTGTATTAATAAATAATATGAACATATCCCTCCTCCAAACAAAATCATTATGTTTTCATGTTTTCTACCACAAGGTGTGACATTTATTTTGACAGACACCGTGACCTTTGGCTGTGCACTGTCTTAAACAGGAAGACAGTAGTAGCATTGACCATGTCACCCAAGTGTTGCTCTTTTCTGTACACATGGTC
>NW_015532680.1:0-478 GCF_001515645.1 Sinocyclocheilus grahami
TAAAAGCAAATGAAGTGAGACTCTTAAATTGAAATATGGCCTCTGTGGAAATTAACATGCTTAAGAGCGCTGAATGTTTATCCGATTTAGCAGGGGTTTTACGGCACAGCTGTTTGTTTGAAAGAGTTTATCTTGATTTTAATCCCCTTCATCCCAGACTGATGATTATTTTCACTTTGTCAAAGACATTCATCATCATTTTGGAAGTGGGCGCAAAGCATCAGTTGTCTGCTAATTATGTGGCTTCTCCTCATTTCAGAAGTGTGTGTGAAGATAACTTTGTTATTAAATGCATTCTCTCTTGTGTGCCATTTATTTACAAGAGCTCTGTGGAAGACATAAGTTTTCAGCAGTTTGACTTTTCAGCTCGTTATAAGAAGCATCATTATGAATTCTCAAGAAGATTTAAGTGCTCTTATTCACTTTAACAATGATTAGTGTAACGAATCAGCTCATGGGAAATATGAATAATTAACCA
>NW_015532681.1:0-478 GCF_001515645.1 Sinocyclocheilus grahami
ATAATTGGATATCACTTATAATCTGAGGTACAGCACCAAGATTTTTATTGTGAACATCAAGGCAGCAGTAAAATTAATTATGCCAAAATAAGTAAATGAAGACATACGTTAAGTAAAAAAAAAAAAAACTAAAAAAAACATAAGTAAGCATACACCGTTGTTCAACTATTTGGGGTCAGTACGTTTTTTAATGTTTTTGAAATAAGTCTCTTATTCTCACCATGGCTCAATTCTTTTAATAAAAAATACAGTAAAAAAAGCAGTAATATTGGAAAATATTATTGCAATTTAAAATTACTATTTTCTTTTTTAATATATTTTAAAATGCAATTTATTTCTGAGATAGAAAAGTTGAATTTCAGCAGTCATTACTCTAGTCTTCAGTGTTATGTGATTTATTTTCTTACTGACTCCAAACTAGGGCTGCACAACAAATTGAATTTCTAATCGCGATTACAATTATGGATGCCACAATTAC
>NW_015532682.1:0-478 GCF_001515645.1 Sinocyclocheilus grahami
CATTTTTCTGGTAATCGTCTAATATTTGATTAGGCTTATTGACTTTGACACAACCGTTGCAGACAGCTGATTTTCAAATATTAAGAAGCAGTGAAGCAGTTTTGTTAAAATAATTTTAAAATAAAAAATTGTATATTAATAAAAGATGAGAAAAAAAAAACTTTCATCAAGCATTTTTTTTCTGCAGTATGTCATTTAGAAACAGTATTGAATATGAAAAGTTGGTCAGCATTATGAAAGCCAAATGTCCATGTTGGAAAAAAAACAACTTTTTTCAGGTCGATTTCGTAAATATTTTCGAAAAATTTTCTGCAATACATTTTATAAAGCAAGTGAAAATGTAATGAAAAAATAAGCAAATATTTTTATTTTATCTTTATTTTTTTATTCATACATTAATAAAGAATAATAATAATAATACATTTTTGGGAGCTGCACCACATTACATTTTACAGCCTGAACTAACCTTGCCTTTTCA
>NW_015532683.1:0-478 GCF_001515645.1 Sinocyclocheilus grahami
AATGAAATTTCTAGGAAAATCAGTGCGTTTTCACTCTTCTTTAATCTGTCTGCAGTTCCCCAGTGCTGCATTATTCTGGGTGAAAGGTAGCTGACATACTAATATTGATATACAGTACGTATATTGATACAAATTGGTTAATATTAATATTAAAGTTTTCCATTTAAAGTATAAATCTGGGATGAAAAATGGCAGTAAAATCCACCTTATGAACAAGATGAATGAACAAGAAATGTTGGTATAGCTTCGGTGTTTTTGTATATCATAAACATGGGAAGCACTAGCATACTCAAAATAAATTGTGACCCAATTACTGTTTTCAAAGTGGTCTCTGAACACTTCCCTGTCTTTCATTGGTTAAACAAACCCACCCTAAAATCACAATGTTGTGACGGTATGTTTGGTTGGTCAGGATGTTCAACCCAAGGAGGTCTGTCAGAAAAAAACGTCTCAGGTTACTTATGTAACCATGGTTCCC
>NW_015532684.1:0-478 GCF_001515645.1 Sinocyclocheilus grahami
GTTTTTCTTATCAGGAATTTGTTTGTTTTGCTAATATGGATGTGTCTCACATATAT
The DNA here is from genome assembly GCF_001515645.1 of Sinocyclocheilus grahami. Lineage (NCBI taxonomy): Eukaryota > Metazoa > Chordata > Actinopteri > Cypriniformes > Cyprinidae > Sinocyclocheilus > Sinocyclocheilus grahami. The sequence continues at coordinate 57 of NW_015532684.1, forward strand.
CTTTCAAGAAAAAACACCATTCTGCTAATAAATAATATTTTATTCATCATTAAAATAAATGTGGAATCTGTAAACTTACAAACAAGAATATAAGAAGATGTGAACATGTATCACATTTTTCTCAAAAAAAAATTTTTACTAAATAAATTTCCACCTTTACACAGAAAAAAAGAGAATTTGCAAGTGTAAAGGACATTGCATACTGTAATTAATGAGACATTATCAAATGTTTTACTTTTTTGCTTTAGTGCAGGGCATGGTAGGATGAATAAATGAAGGAAAACAGAGATCAAATATGTCTATCTTTGAAGTTCATGGGTAGTTCTGTAGTTCTGTTAGTGACAAAAGAAGTCTTTGAAGCATCTAAATTCTCTTGGCGAAGGACTCGTACAGGGAGGTGAGCTGGGCCTGCAGGTCCTGTG
>NW_015532685.1:0-477 GCF_001515645.1 Sinocyclocheilus grahami
CACTTTAGTATTATATTTGAGAAATACAACAAGCAGAAGCAGCATTAGGTTTAAAGTGTATAAACAGGGCTGCCTTTGATTTGAATTGAGCAGCTGTACCTTGGTCTCGAGGGCGATGCTGTTTGTGCACCGTAACGGTTGGAGGCTTCACAGAACTGCTGTAGCTTTCCCAATATGGCAGTCTGCGTCATCGTCTTCCAAAATGCCTTCACCGGCTCAAATCTGAACACGTTTTACACAACAGAAAAACAAAGATTGGAAAGACAGACTCAAAATACATAAATTCTATATATGAAGAAACGCACGAAAAGACTGATGTTTCTGTAGCCATTAACTTACCCAACTTCCCAATCAATTTTGTTTAAATGGATTTCATTTTTGAAAGAAAAAAATTTGTTAAAATGCTACTTATGCTGTTGATCTGCAAATTATGAAAACAACACCAAGGTGACTTTAATGGACTCTGCAAACACACAC
>NW_015532686.1:0-477 GCF_001515645.1 Sinocyclocheilus grahami
ACCATCTAAAACATAATTGGCACAAATGGTTTTCCATGGTATAACGAATTCCCAAGACACTGGATTTGCCTTTGGATCATAGGATGTTACACAACCTTTGCCTGTCAGTGGAAACAGACGATGCTGACTTGAAGAATGACTAACTTCTAAACCCCAAAACTAGGCTAATTGTACAGCCAAAGTAATTCTGTCAGCGAGCATGTCATCCTGCCCAACAACACCATGCCCCCTGAGCAGCTGGAGTGAATGAGTAACAAATAAACTTATAATAAAGGGGATGAAAGGAGTTTTTTTCAGTTCCATCTGAGGGAACGGTGATTCAGCAGAGGGTACTGTGAGATCTGTTTTATGTGACTCAATCACCAACCCTTGACCAAACTGAAATCCATTTACATGATCAGAAACTTGATCAACATCCAGTGGGTTATAATCCGCTTATAATTACAACCAGAAACCACCTACAGCAAACAACAAGCC
>NW_015532687.1:0-477 GCF_001515645.1 Sinocyclocheilus grahami
GTTCGAAGACAGAGATCCTACACCAACAAGACAATAATACAATTAGGCAGCTTTATTTCCAGCTCCCAATAGTAGAGCTGATTGGCTGCCATTGATAGGGGAAGAACTCTACAAGTACATTCCTTAAATTTGGGCCTGGGCTGAGTGACTGTGATGAGTAAGTCTAGATGAGTAAGTTTACACCTACAACCAGAAACCTGAGAACTCTAAATATCATCAAATCATTCCTGTTCTTGTTGAGCAAGTAGATTCATTGTTTTTGGCAACTCTGGACATTGTCCCTGTATGCCACAGTGAAGTTATTTCTCTTAACGGATGATTACAGCCCCTGAAAGACACATATAGGAGGGAGCCAGTAACAGCCGGGTCCAAAACTTGTTTTTGTGATTTTTTTTAGCTTCTTTATCTTTATTTTTATTTCCGTTTTAGTAAATTTACTACTTCAACTTAAATCTTATTCTAAATATCTTTCTTTGT
>NW_015532688.1:0-477 GCF_001515645.1 Sinocyclocheilus grahami
ACTGGAACTAAATACAAGGACAGTCACCTTTGGATGGGAATGGAGGGATTGAACCAGAAACCTTCTAATTACCAGAACCTTAACCACGACACCACATTATCCCATTTCATTGTTCTGATTCAAATGAAAAGTCAGCCAATTGGGACACATTTCATGGCCTCCTAAATAGCCACAAGTAAACAAATAAATTCAAATGAGGTTCAAGAGTGTGTTAGTCTTGAGTGTGGTGGGCTTTTTGTTGGGTCGTAGCGGTTGGAAAGAGAAGGAGAGAGATAGAAAATGAGATGAGTATGGCTCTGCTCTTAGAAAGCCTAATCAGAAGTGGAGTGTCTGGGGTGAAGGCTGGGCACCGTGCTGCTGTACTGAAGAGTTTTGGCCTGCTGATGAGGGTTGCCTGGCTGTTCCTTCCTGGCACTGGTCCACAGCGGTATATCAGAACTCCCAAGCAGCCTGACCACACACACACACACACACACA
>NW_015532689.1:0-477 GCF_001515645.1 Sinocyclocheilus grahami
AAAAAAAACACTCCACAAACTATGGTGCACCTGTTTAAGACTAATGTATTATCTGCTATTCATTCAATAGATTAATCTCATTAAAATAACTTTATTTTTCGCTTGCACCTGTGGTAGTTAAAGAAAAGTAAGATATATTTGCATATGCTTAACTCTAGGGAAAATACATGACTTAATGGATTTCAAAAACTACTTGAGCTCTGTCAAGACATGATCAAGTAACAACGAACATTTCAGAAACCGCAGGCTTGGGCTGGACCAAAGGATAATTTACCACTCCTCCTCTCAGACAGACTACTACAAAACAAACGGAAAAAAATATGAAGGAAAGTTCAGTAGATATTTGTGTATGTTGATGAATGGTATTTGACGGTCTTAACGTTAAAACTATCATTTCAATTTAAAGTTTGCCCAACACACCTGACTCCCACCTGGTTACCGACCTTCAAACTAACAAGCGAACAGATAAGTTACCTC
>NW_015532690.1:0-477 GCF_001515645.1 Sinocyclocheilus grahami
CCTGAAGGGAAAGATGCTGTGGATTCATCTGTACTGTTGACCAATATCTGCTGGCTTTCACGCAGCTGCACGGGTCGAGACTGTACCGCCACGCAACAGAAGCTGAAATCTGATGGGGCTTCAGATTGTTCTAGGTTTTGTGATGTTTTGACCATGCATCTTGACTATTTTTCATTCGTTGTGTCTGGACCAGTGTTAGGGTTAGGGTCACTGATCTGCTGGGGTACTGTATCATCTCTAGATACAGGCATACTCCAGCATTCAGATTCTAGGCCATAAGCCAACTGAAATATGAACAAAAAAGTTAATGAATTCATCACAGCACCACCTTGTGGCTAATTCTTATAAAAATGGTAGAAAAGATCATATCAATATATCTGCATGTACATAAACGTTTGAGCTGCACACTGCCTGATCTTTGACCTCCCTACCATCTCTGTGTGCGTTTACCCATGATAGCCTTCTTAAAATCAAAAC
>NW_015532691.1:0-477 GCF_001515645.1 Sinocyclocheilus grahami
TTTTTTTTTCGTCCAGGTCGTTTTAATCCGTTCTAGAAAAGCGTTTATCATGCTAATGTCTCTTGGTTTACTGCTATTTCCAACAGCCTAACAAAAGTTGAAGCCTGTCATTTTAATTAGGTCGTCACTTGACTGCGTATATTTTTCCCAATACGTGCTCTCAGGAGGATATATAGAGTCGCATTCAGTGTGAAAAACTGAAGGAAGCTCTTCAGACGGAAGACTGGATTTGTGTTTCGAGGCTTTAGTCTCCTGAGGCTCTTTCGGTAATGCAGCACTTTTTGTGATGACGCGGTCTAGACATCGCTTCATGCTTCCATCATCGGGGAATTATTATATACTGTATTGATATAGAGTTTATGTATGTTTTTTATCGTCAATATAAGAAGTTTGGCTATTGACTACTAATTCTCTCTCTCTCTGTATCTTTGGTGACGACGGTCTGTTTTATAAAGCACCTGCAGCAAAATGTGAGTA
>NW_015532692.1:0-477 GCF_001515645.1 Sinocyclocheilus grahami
TTTTTTTTTCTTAGCGCAAACTGAACACATTTTTAAAAAGTAAAATATGTGCACAGGCCCGTATGCGTTTACAATGTACAGTCAGACCCCTATGAATACAGAGGTTCGTAAAGGGTCTGTGCGTGCAGGCGACAACTGAAGCCTGGTTTATGACAGGATATGTCCTACTCTGAGGGGTTTTGAGGCCCTAAATGAAAAGGGGGTTCTCACCGGTCTGACATTTGACTCGGTTCTAAATTAAGCAGACTATGCTCACTCTACGAAATGTTTTAACAGTCATGTGTAAACTAAGCTGAGCATTAGTCAATTATCAGTTTTTTAACCAGCAGCAAAAGTGGGCGGTACCTGCATTATAGATTGCACAATGTTGTCAACCAATAGGTTTATGTCCATGTATAATATTTAACAATATTAACATTTGTAGCCTAATATGTGTGATATTTTATGTTTACATATACACACACACACACACACACA
>NW_015532693.1:0-477 GCF_001515645.1 Sinocyclocheilus grahami
TACAAATTCAGTCATATTAAAAACATTAGGCTGCTTTTAGCCTTGTGCTGGAGTTGGTTCACTTTCCGGCAATGAAACTTAGTAAATAGATAAATTAGCACGATAATATTGTGTATTGGCGATAATAAGTCTCTCAAAAATATCATAATATGCTAAATTAGTTCAGGTTGTCTTTTCAGTGGTATGACCCCTAAAATTATGAACAGAAGAATTAAGGTTTCTAAAGAAAATATATATTTTTAAATTTAGATTTTAAAAACACCCCCTTGGTTGTCTATATTTATTCCCTTATATATGAATACATTTTAAAGCGCTACACACATTGAACCAAAAGCGTATGGATTTTCATATAGTAGTGTGGAAATGGGCTAAAGTCATACATTATTACTGAAGTACTGCCTAGCATAGCTCTTCACCTGTAGAACTGTCCTAGTGCCGATTAGTTTGGCAATCTTTGTCCAAACTGTGCCTAAAAAA
>NW_015532694.1:0-477 GCF_001515645.1 Sinocyclocheilus grahami
TTTTTTTTTTTTTTTTTACAAAAGTACTTTATTGTAATCTGTAATCAGTCCATTTTCAAATTTTAGCAGTGTTTTTATTCCATTTATAGTGAAACACTTGTGACAAATGAGGCACTCAATCTGTGAGAGAATAGCACAATGCTAGTTTTTCAGATTTCCATTGTTTTAAGTGCTTAACCGAAGATACCCAAAATAGGGTGATGAAAGGATAAATATTGTGCTAGGCAGGCATAACCAGTCCGTCATCACAAATATGGGGCAAAATTTTCCATTCAGCTTTTATGTACATTTTTAGAAACCATCTCTTGCTTGCTACATAATTGCGTTATGAATAATAATGTGAAGTGTTTACTGTCATTGTGTAGTCTTCACTTGGTGAAATTACTGAAAGCTTAGAAACAGAAAATACAAAAATAAAAACAAGCTCAAATAATATATATATATATAGAGAGAGAGAGAGAGAGAGAGAGCGAGAGA
>NW_015532695.1:0-477 GCF_001515645.1 Sinocyclocheilus grahami
TTATTACCATGTTTCAATTACTGTCGGGAGAAAAAAATGTTTTATTAAAAAATTCATAAATATGAACTGTTTTTGTCATGTGAGGGTAGAATAAAACGTGTGTCATTTAGATTTTCAAAAATAATCGATCACATATTTTTTACCTTTTTATGAAACGGTTGTTTGGGTCAGATGGAATAACCTTAAGAAATAGGCTAGTGATATATTCATAACTCACACATAATTGTAAAAAAAATTATTAAATGTTTTTCAAAAAATGAATGCAAATGCATCTAAGGACATGAGTTTTAAAATTTCAGGTTGGACATTCTTATTCAAATTTGTCTGATCCATAATAGTTTATATAACTAAAATGTGAAAGATCAGATTCGGTCTATCTTACACGTACGAAACGTACCCCAATCATGACCGGACACTATATAGCTATATATTCTACATATTTTTTGGACATTGTAACTAGAAGGCTAAATCAGCATA
>NW_015532696.1:0-477 GCF_001515645.1 Sinocyclocheilus grahami
TATGTAAGTGCTGCTGAAGTGGAGAAAAAACTTTTAAAGATATGGGTTGGAATTGAAATCTAAAGACACAAATAGATAAAGTGCAATAAAAGAAACACTTAAATGTGTATTTCAAATGTTTTAGTTCTAGTTTGAAGAATATATTCTATAGAAGCAAAATAGACCAACATTTCAAAATTTTAGAAGTCTCTAAAAGTCTGTTCATGGCAAAAATGTCACAACAAAAGCGATGCAGATTAACATGTTTTTGCACAAACTGTTACCCATCAAGCACATCACAAATTTTCACCCTTCTATGATTTTGAGAAATCTTTATCTACCTGAACACACTCTGGCTATACGAGTTAAATCATATAAAATATTTTAAAAAACATCTGATAATGCAAAAGTCACTCACCTTGATGCATGCACTGATGCATTTCTGGACACATGAAGCATACTGTACATTGTATTAGTCATTTTAATTTTAGTTAAAAA
>NW_015532697.1:0-477 GCF_001515645.1 Sinocyclocheilus grahami
CTCAAGAAATGTGTCCCGTTGGGGTCAGATGCGCCTGAAACAAGTATAATTTTATAGGGACCTTTGAGACTGATAAATCAGCTGGTCAAAGCTGTGATCAAGCATGTTATGGCACATGTTGTACTGCTAATGTGAGTTTTGCAAGTTTGAATTTTCTGTCGCTCTCTCCTCTACAAGTCAAAAAGGCTTGTAGGACCATAAAATGTAACAACAATTGACCTAGCCTCAGAATCAAACAATCGACTGATCTCTGCAGTACGATATATTGTGTGAAGGAGTTCGTAGGGATAGATGTTTTTCATTTTAAAATCTTGTTTTTCGTGCTGAAAATTCAGACTTGGTGTGTATAGGCCTTTAGTGTTATGTTACATGCAGCTTGCCAGTGCATGCCTGACCCTGCTGTGCCATGACCGCACTCATGAGAACAGCGCTGCGGTAACGTGATAATGTCAGATTAACGCTATAGCTATGTTATCT
>NW_015532698.1:0-477 GCF_001515645.1 Sinocyclocheilus grahami
TCGTCATAATAAAATAATAATGAATAAAACTGATTACATTTATTGTTGTTTTGTATTTTGTTAAAACAATATGTCAGGATGTAGTGAAATTCATTATATTTCCTGAAAGGTCAACATGATGTAAATTCTCAGGAGGGATTTCAAGTAAATAATGTTGGTCAAAGTGCAGCTGCTGATGTAGGTCAACATTAAACAAAAATTCCATTGCATATGACATATGGAAAACATTTCCAAGTTCTCTCAGATTGTTGTGGGGACATTTGATTATAGAAAGGCATATGGCATATGAGATGTTTGAACCTGATCATAAGACTCATAGCATGGTAACTAAAACAAAAGGCCCCGTGACCAAGCCCTGTCCAGGGGACATATAACTCCCTCAGACTGTATTTGACAATAAGAGCCTTTCCAGGAGCCTGTTGTTGCCCGCTGGGGACACGTTGCCATTGGAAGCGATTGATGCTTTTTTTTTTTTTT
>NW_015532699.1:0-477 GCF_001515645.1 Sinocyclocheilus grahami
GAGAGAGAGAGATGAATATGTGTGAGGGGACATCTTTAAAAATTTTAGAATAAGACAATACTGATTTAATACTGATTTCCTCTTAGCATTCAGACTAAAAACAACAATAAATAATGAAAAATAATAATAAACAAAAATACACAATAATAATATATTTATATAGGTGCCGAAATATTATACAAAATATATTATTTTGTGTCACACAGACGAAAGAAAGAAAGAAAGAATGGAAGGAACAACATGAAGGTGAGTAAACAACAGTTTTCTTTTTTGGGTGAAATATCCCTTTAAAGTTATCTTTACCCAAGCCCCTTTTTTCAAAAAATGTAAAATACTACTACTACTAACAAAAGGAGCCAATTATATTAAAGCTATCCATGAGGGCAATATTTTTTTTTTACATGTATATCTATTAGATTATAGGGAGCAATCTAATAGATATACATGTATCAGGGAGCAAATTAGAGTATATATATA
>NW_015532700.1:0-477 GCF_001515645.1 Sinocyclocheilus grahami
CACACACACACACACACACTCACAACTCCCTTTTAATACCACATGATTTCTACAAATAAACATTTTAACTAATTCGGCAAAAGTGTGCCTCGAGAGCGCGAGCGCGCCTCATTGAATACAAACAAGCACACGTGCTTTAACACAACTCGGGCTTGAAATGGGACATGTTCTCAGTTAATACATTATTTAGAGCGGCTGTACTGCATGTGCTCGAATCCAGTTTCGATTAGTCTGACCAGTTCGTTTGTATCGAAATGCAAGCGTACACTCAAAACATACCGAGCAACTGAAATCTGAATAGCCTCATGTCTCGTTGCATGTGTTCTACACATTACATAACTGTAAATAATCCTGAAATCAAGTGAGAATGAAGGAATTCGTGTTCCTAAATGCATACATACATCTGTGTTTCTGGATCGCCTGCAGGAATATCTCCGCTAAGTTTCAGGGTTGCCAGGTGTTCACAACAAAACCCGC
>NW_015532701.1:0-477 GCF_001515645.1 Sinocyclocheilus grahami
AATTCCTGCCGGACCTGAGACTCGAACTCACAACCTTTGGGTTACAAGTCCGGTGCTCTAACCATTAGGCCACGACTTCCCTGACACATATTAACCAATCTAACAATCACAAATAATCTCCTATATAATTTAACTTAAACATTTTCTTAAACATTGACAGAGATTTAGCAGATCTGATATGTAGCAGCAACTCATTCCACAATCTCGGCCCCATTACTGCAAAAGCCCTATCGCCCTTTTGATGGAACTTGGGAAAACATTGTCAGTAGTTTATAGGAAGAAGAACAATTTTTTTTTTTTTTTACTCAAACACATACCTATAAATAGTAAAACCAGAGAAACGGATAATTTCACAGTGGTCTCTTTTTCCCAGAGCTATACCAAAATTCAAAAAAATAAATGTTGTCATTTTTGTAAGAAAAATTGTAATTTGAAACATTTTGTAAATATACCACTTCATAAAAATGAATGTGTGGT
>NW_015532702.1:0-477 GCF_001515645.1 Sinocyclocheilus grahami
AAGTCAAATTCAGTATATCAAATAAGTGCCCGCATACGGGCCGAAATCCACGCTCCCTGACAAACATACACACACAAAGCAGCTGTCACTTCTCATTTAGTGGGTGTTTTCCAGCTGAGTTTGTGTGATAGGGCTGGGTGACTCAACCAGCGACAGTGTGTTATGATGTGGACGAGCCTGCAGGCCACAGAGAGAGAGAGAGAGAAAATATCTACAGGACACACACCGTTAGTCCCAGTAAACGCAATCAAATGCTTCTCTATTGTTGCCCGTCCCAAAGAAATCCTTTATTCAAAATACTGGTGATACAAAAAAATATATGTTTCAGTTCTATGTGCTGTTCTTTTGAACTGTCTATTCATCAAAGAATTTAAAAATAAAAATGCATCCTGGTTTCCACAAAAATATGAAGCAACACAACGGTTTTCAACATTGATAATCAGAAATGTTTCTTGAGCATCAAATCAGCATATTAGA
>NW_015532703.1:0-477 GCF_001515645.1 Sinocyclocheilus grahami
GTGCTTATTTTTCCATGTTTTACAGTTTCCATGTTAAAAAGATTAAACTGAAATATATTTTTTTGGAGATGCACTGGTCAGTTGGCCATCAATCAGAACCAGACAGTTTTTGCTTTAATCGCATGAATGGCAAATGGCCATCCTTTATTTTTTCCATTCTGTAGTCTGTTTTGTGTCAGAACTCTCAAATCAGTGCTGTGAAAGTAAATGCATAGAAAAAAAATTTCACTCAGTTATTTGCTAGAGCCTTTATTTGTCAGAGAAACACAGACACTTTGTATTATCACTCCATCATTAAGGATTTTTAAGGAGAACAGAATCGTCCATAAAACAGAATGCTGTTGGAGGGATTATGCCGGATGAAGAAAAGGAAGGGATGGTCTGCAATGAAGGTTTTTGGGTCTAATGGCATTGAGGTTGTTTCGATAACGACACCGGTGGCTGCAGCCGCTTCGGTTCCTTCCTCGTTTACTTCAA
>NW_015532704.1:0-477 GCF_001515645.1 Sinocyclocheilus grahami
AATTTTGACTAGACAATTAGTTGTCTAAGAAGTATTTTGAAGGTACGTTTTTTAACCGGAAGTAGTCATTGTGGCATCATTCTCTCCTGCAGTGATCAGGAAGCGCAGACGTTAAACGGTGCAAATTATGGACCATCATACGATGTGATATGTCAACGGTAAGTCATTTTCGGAGCCTCAGAGATGTTTGTACAAAGTTTTAATTCCACTCATTTCGAGGACACATTCAGTTGATGCGTAGCTAAAGGAAACAGCTGTGTTGAGCGCGTGTTAGCTGCTCTCGAGCTTGATTCGGTGGCTGTAGCGGTGCGCGAGCGCTGACCTGCCTTTACGTTCACGGACAGATTTTCACAAAAAAAAAAAACTCACACCTGATACTTATCAGACCGAAACTCATGGATTTAGAAGAGATGAGAATTGGCAATTTTTTGTAAAAAAAAAAAAAAAATTAAACTTTTTTTTTTGTGAATGTATTGG
>NW_015532705.1:0-463 GCF_001515645.1 Sinocyclocheilus grahami
CACACACACACACACACACACTTATGAGCAGATGTTCATCTGTTGGGATTCCTCAGTGACTTGGTAAAGTAAAAGATGAATTCAACCAAAATGACTGAATTTGGAGGCATGAATCATCCTTTAAGCAAACTCTCTCACATACACGCATATTGCACATGATCCACTCTAAGCCCAACACACACAAACAGTAAAGTAATTTCACACGCACTACCTCGTTCACAAATACCTCGTTCTTTAAAAGTACAAATTAATTGAATAAAAAGGTATTGGATCTTGGCATACTGATTATACTTTGTCCAAACCTCATGAATTGCACTTAATTTGGAGAATTTGAGGGCTTCTGTCAAAGTCCCAACAAAAATCAAGAATTCTTTGAAACTGGATTTAAGTGGTTGATAATTTTAGCGGTTTCTTTCAAGCATGCCTTACACACAAGCACACCTCCAATTACATATAAAAGACA
>NW_015532705.1:19830-20306 GCF_001515645.1 Sinocyclocheilus grahami
ATCCTTGTTTAGTATTGTACCGTGTACTTTGTTTATAATGTATCATTTTTAACATAAAAGAATATTAGAAAGTACACAACTTCCCAACCAAATTTCAAAGATATATAAAAAAAACAAAAACAAACAGTAGTTTTCATTTACCCCATACTTTAATGTAAAGAATTCAGGTTAACGTAATACACTTTAATGGTTTAGCATTCAAAGAAATACTTTGCTACACAATCAAAACACATTTACATGGCATGTCTGCTCTAACATGATCAGATCGATGTCTCTGTACATGCTGCTCAATGTTAGACTAAGAACATTTCTCATAGACAATGCAAGAAACAACACAAACATAAAAAAATTAATATCCCAATTACATCTTATAAGCTGTAATTGAAGTGTCTTAAGAATGTCAGTCAACTGTGGTCATCTACTCTACAGCAACAAGCCTGCTGTTTGCTCTCTCTCACACACACACACACACACAC
>NW_015532706.1:0-476 GCF_001515645.1 Sinocyclocheilus grahami
CACACACACACACACACACACACAGCGAGATCTGAGCATGATAATGGAGATCATGCTTCAGTCAGCTGCTTTCTTCATTCCTAAAACAATGCATTAATGACTGGATTGTGTTAAATAATACGACGTGAGTCGATTTGTGCATTCATTTGCATAATTTCATATTCAACTGATTGTGAATTAATTCACACCGACAGTGAGTCATGTTAGTTGAATTATTTATATTCATTAACCGTATATGCTCGAGACTCATTGTAGACAGCATATTGACATGAATTAACACAATATGTACTTTAATGTAAACCATTTAGACAAAACAATCAACATACATCTTTCCCAAAAAAAGTACAGTACAAAAAAATGTCATTGGGTCATTCCATGTCAAATCAACCAAATTTCAGAAACTAGAATCTAAAATCATATTGCGATATCTCTAATACTACTTGAGTTATAGGTAAGCGAACTTTGAGAAAAAAAAA
>NW_015532707.1:0-476 GCF_001515645.1 Sinocyclocheilus grahami
ATTCACTATTAAGCCCATTTTGTCATGACAATCCTGCATGAAAATGTACAAAATGAACAATTCACTCTTATGCCCATTTTGTTATGACAATCCTACAAAAATAACTCCCCTGAACATAAGATGAAATATGAAGGGCACTCTGGAAGCTTCTGATTGTTCCAGGAGATTGTTGAGGGCCTTTTCCTTGTCCTCTTCCTCCATTATAAAGAAAAGAGGCTCTTCCACTGGCCCCCTGAGCAGATGTCTGTTGTAATGGAGCCATTTCACAACTTCTGTCAGATTACTGGAATCTCCTTCATTACAGAATATTAAAGGAAAATGTAACTTTAATATTTCTTATTAATGTATGCATATATAATATATATAGATAGATACAGACAGATAGATAGATAGATTTGAGACATACCTCACAAGTGTAGCCTATTATCCACTTGGAAGGGCCTCTTGTAGGGTGTCTGCACTGTAATATACATGTA
>NW_015532708.1:0-476 GCF_001515645.1 Sinocyclocheilus grahami
TAGATAAGGGAGACATACAAAAGACGCAGGGCAGGGGGGCCTCCAAGACAGGTTTGGGAACTTGATTTGCCATGTCAACGAACGCTATCCTCTCTTATAACGGGATAAATCAGCCTGACCCACCTGTTCAGGAGTGGTTGTGTTTAATAAGAGCACCAAACTGCCCTCCTCTGAATACACTCTCAGGAAGTGTAAGAGAATGCGGTCGACCCCGAGCCCTTCAGCTGTGATCAACAGTCCGTCTGTGCTGAACAGACTCAGAAACATCTCCGTCTCATACTCCAGCAGCGGGCTCGCCATCTTCCTCATCGACTGATTAAAATAATGATCTAGATTTTAAGTACTGAAATACTGATTCATTGTGTCTGGTTTGCTGAATGATATGAATAAGTTATGTAGTCTTTCAGTTCTACTGCCTTTTATCAGGCCGAACCGAGGAATAACCCAACTATTTAATGTGTATATGTTGCCGGTAG
>NW_015532709.1:0-476 GCF_001515645.1 Sinocyclocheilus grahami
TTTTTTTTAAAGATTTCCCCCTTCTTTTAACCCCTAAACCTCCGCCCCAAGTCAAGCAATAAATGAATGTAATTTAATTAATCATAAAATGTTTTTATGAATATATTTTATCAATGCATCATGTTTATTTTCAGTTTATAAAACTCTGTTGAATAAACACCGTTGCTATAGGCGCTGCTGGTTTCATTTCAATTGCACGCGAGGACCACCGCGAGTTCAATCCGACATTACATACCTTTTTTATGGTCAGCGAACATAAACATAACTCATATAGCCATAAAAGTTAAAGCTTGAAAGGCTGCCAGTGGGAGAAACATCAGACCACAAAATAAAAGCAGGCTCTTCGTTGTAAATATTACATGCCAGTTCAAGTTCAATGAATCGCATCATTGCCTTGGGCTGCAGTTGTCAAGAAAACATGATGGACAGTGACACTTGTCAGGTAAACGGGAATAAGCGTACTCATAACACGTTCA
>NW_015532710.1:0-476 GCF_001515645.1 Sinocyclocheilus grahami
ACAATTCACTTCGCAGGGCTGTGATTGGTCAATAGCGCTGCATTGCAGGGTCATGATTGGTCACTGAAGCTACTGAGCCTTGAAAGCTTTTCTTGCACCTCAATATGGTGAATGACATAACAGGATCGAGCTAGAGAGGCCTGTATGAGCACGAGGAAGGACCAAAGCTTTCTGCACATTAGCGCAGTGCCTGAATTGAGTCCTTTCTGGCCTAATAGGATTAGAACAGGAGAGTTTCCGTGAACACCAGGCGGATGAAGGGGTCACGGCTGGGGTCATCTGGAGAGGATGGGCAGGTACTGGTAGAGACTGCTCACATAGTCAATACTGAACAACAACTGTGTTTCCTGCATCGCCAGTCAGGAGTGGCAAAACAAATACTATACATATATTTTAGGCGAGTTATGAACTTGAGAGAAAAACAGATGAAATAGAGTGCAGTTCAATAGGTTGGGATAAAGATTTTTTTTTTTTTT
>NW_015532711.1:0-476 GCF_001515645.1 Sinocyclocheilus grahami
ATTTTAGATAATTAGATGTTAATTTTCCTTGCTAATACTCCTCATTAATGACCTCAATCTCCGGACAAACTTGTCTAATGAATGTGATCTGAGGGAGTATGTGTAATTCCATACTGAAAATTATTTTAACTTAAGTTTATTCAGTATTCAGGCAATCATATGAATCTCAAACTGTATCACTACACAAATTTTAAGTGTATTTCTTATGATATAACATTTGATGTTGGTCATAGAGAAATCCTTGGTTTACTTATGCCTCCTAGGGAATGAAGAAATCATATTACTGGCTGAAAAAATGTCACTAAGTTTTGAGTTACCATTTGAAAAGCTAACTTCATTTGTCAATAAACTATTTTGTAAATATCTAATAAATGTGTTAATTATGGAAATTGTTTTACTGTTGCTACTGTTATCATTTAATTTCTTTCTTTTCATACAAAAATCAACACTTGGACCAGTTTACTGCATATTCACAA
>NW_015532712.1:0-476 GCF_001515645.1 Sinocyclocheilus grahami
TAAATACAGTACATACTTCGAACAACATGAGGTAAATAATGGTAGAATGGTCACATAGCAATTCTCACCCACACTACTGCTAGGCTGATAATCTGATATGACTTGTGTATTATGTGTTTTATATCATGATTTTGCTATCATTTAGTCATTTCAGCTCTACGTAACTGCAATGAAAGCCACTTTACTATAGCTTAAAGCATGAAACATAATAGACTTATGCAAAATGCAGAACATCAAGCCATATTTAGGTGCTTTGGGTCTTTATTTACCTTAAACCACACACAGCATTAATATTAACGTGTTTAAAATTGAGTTTCAAACTTGAGTTCAAAGTGTTATTTTGCGATATCGCTCTCTGCTGATTAGTTTGGTGAAGTGCGACATCCAGTAATTCCTTTAGAAATATAGCCTACCTTGTATAAAGCGGAAAACACTAATGAACTTGCTAGCTTCAGAAGTGAAGCCTATTCCTATCA
>NW_015532713.1:0-476 GCF_001515645.1 Sinocyclocheilus grahami
TAAGCAACATAAAGGTACAACGTACTAGAATAGAATAGAATAGAAAAACATGGCTACTCTGACTATGTGACAAAGTGTCTTCTCATCTGGGTTCAATGGTTTCAGAGCTTCCTCCTGCATCTGCCTGGGAAAGACCCCCGGTTGATCTGGTGAGGGACCGTCGTCGGTCAAACCAACCAGCGTTAACTGTTTGCAGTAGAGTCCTAAAATCACTCTGTGGCCCAAAATCGGAGACCTGGAAAGCCGTCCATGGTGTTTCTAGGTTTTCATCCTGGTTGCAACACGATGCTGTTTGTGTAGAGAAGCTTCTAGGGAGTTTGGTAGTTAGTCGTGTTATGCATGACCTAGAGGATGATTGTTGCAGCAGCAGCCCACTGTGTGATTCCTTGAAAGCAATTGTAGACCTACCTAGTGATCGTTTATTGTTTGAAGTGGACCCGATGACCTCTAGAACATGCTTCTTCTGTCCTGAAATA
>NW_015532714.1:0-334 GCF_001515645.1 Sinocyclocheilus grahami
AGTAGCTCAATCTACACAATGTTCACAGTTTATTAGTGAATGTCGCTCATGATAGTTTGATTCCTATAATGGAACACAAAATTGACTTAAGCATCAAATTTAGTTGTGTGGTCTTCAAATGAAAGTTTTTTCATTGAATGTTTGTGTTTTTGTAAAGCTGTATGCAGTGGGTTTTGACAGATGCTGTCAGAGAATCTAAGAGCTGCAAAAACGAAAGAAAAAGCCAGAGAAAGTAAGAAAGGAAACCTGCTCAGATGGAGAACGTGAAGATCATTCTGATGTGTGAACACTACATTATTAACAGACAGAAAGATGAAGATGCAGCCGTGAAAAA
>NW_015532714.1:19853-20329 GCF_001515645.1 Sinocyclocheilus grahami
TGTGTGTGTGTGTGTGTGTGTTTTACACCACGTGGGGATAACTCAGTCTTCTGCGGTTTCTACTGTATATCTGCCATGTTCAGATTCACACAGTTTCATTCTAAAGATGTTTGACGCCGTCCACATGCATAACTGAACCTTTAATCACACAGAGGAAGCAAACAAACAGCCTCTTCAATGATATTCCCCAAAAGATGGAGATGAAAACAGCTGGTGGAATTATTTATTTCCTAAAAGCAGCATTTTATGCATTTGTAAGTGCAACACAAAACATCAGATGTGGATTCCTCGAAATTACCAGGCGACCGCTTTTGGGATGCATTACTTTCACATATCTTAGAGGAACTTTAGTGGGATAGTGCCATTATTTTAAATTTTAAATCATAGTGTTTCTTTGTTTCAAATGTTTAAAAATTCTAAAACTTGGTTTAAAATGTAATCATAAAAAAAGAAACTTCAGCTTTTCAATGTGCTCT
>NW_015532715.1:0-476 GCF_001515645.1 Sinocyclocheilus grahami
GTTTCTTGTTTAACCTCACCTGCACTCTTGTTCTCTCTCAAACCTCCTTTTAGGTCAACCTGAGGACATTTATGGAGTATATTCAGCATCATCAGGTGGACAAAGTCTCCAAAATGCTGGAAAGAGGGTTGGACCCCAACTATCATGACCCTGAAACTGGTGGTATGGGATGCCATATTAGATAAACTCCAAAATTGCACATAAATGACTATTCGGGCTTTGTTGCCCAGCTACAGTTCCAGACTGATTACTTTACTGCATCATTATATTGTTTCCTTTTTAATCAATATGGTGTAGTCGGACCATTACATTGTATTTAAGCAGTTTATATTTAACGTATTTACTCACTGATTTAATCTCATGGCCATATCCTGTGTTGAATTGCATGTATTCTTTGGAATACACCAATACTGTTAGCGATAATTAAAAATTTTTTTGTCAGTTAATGGATATGATGGCAGAGATTATAAATCTGT
>NW_015532716.1:0-476 GCF_001515645.1 Sinocyclocheilus grahami
AAAAAAAAATGCTCCTGCTATGGGAGCAGGTGTCAGTGTGTGATGTGAGTGGGCGTCTCCCTCTGTCTGTGGCGGGTCCAGAGAGCAGCTTCAGCTGCCACCAGACTCTGGGGCTCAAAAGAAGATCAGGTATGATCCCTTAAGCCTCTCAGGATCAAGTGTGCCTGGACACTCCTTTCACCTCAAACTTACAGTACAACACTTAGTGAAACACTGAAACCCACTCACCCACTTTAAACTGAGACGCCTGGTCCGTCAGTTCCTGATGGTCTTTCACAAGCATCATGTGCAGAATCCCGAATGAGTTCTGGATGCCGAAAATCGAGCCGTTGCACCACGTAGCAGCGATCACCACGACCCAGCCGAAACCTCCCTCCGGGGGAACGAATCCCGGTCCCGGGTGTGCGTCGGGCGGCGTCGCCGGACGCTTGTCGGGGCAGCCGGTTTGTATCAGCTGCACCGTGCTGTCCTCCGGG
>NW_015532717.1:0-476 GCF_001515645.1 Sinocyclocheilus grahami
TCTGATGAACTGCGCCCATTTTTTCTCCCACAGACTGGCACACGTTCAAACGCCGACCCAATTGCTTCCCGTGCAAAGCCGAGTATGGGAACTTATCTCGGTTGAGTTTGGTAGCCCCATTTTAAATTTTCTTCTCTTTGCTTTGGAAGCCGTAAAACTCCAGCTCCCAAATCCTGCATTGCTTCCTTTTTCAAAAAGATAACTACATCTGTTTCATTGTACCTGCAGGAAAAAAGACTGTAGTAGCCCATTTGGATTCCTTTATATATTACAGATCTCCACCTGAAAACTCAATGCACAATAATGCAGAGGTCATTAACTTTATTAATTAACTGCAGAGCTGTTATAAATCATTCTAAAGATACCAGGCGCGCAGATGGCACTAGGGACTGGGGGGATATGACCCCCCCCCCAGATTCATAGTGACCCGGTCCGTCCCCCTCACTGTCTCTATGAAAGGTGACATCGGTAAACAG
>NW_015532718.1:0-476 GCF_001515645.1 Sinocyclocheilus grahami
CAGAACGAACAAAACTATAAATGCAAGGGCGAGACTGTAGACGGCTTAAGCGGTTAAGAATCGGTTTGGTTGTTGTGTAAATTGCAAAATATAGTTTTGATGACTAAAACAGACAGTTGCTGGACATCTTTGAAGCTTTCTCAGTGGAGCACCAAACACAGAAAACTTGCTTTACAACTGGCGTTCCACCATAACGCCAGGAACAGGAATGCATTGTAATTTAACGATAAATGTACAGCGATTGTTGAGGAATGTTACGCTTAGAAATGTATAAAAACGTACCTGTTGAGGATTATATAAATGCGTTCGCCAGGGTGAGATACTGCAGCAAACAGACGCGACAGTCCTTCGTTCTTAAGTGTAAGTGTAAGTGAAAGTGAAACTGCGCAGTGCTCCACGGAAACAAGGGGGCGTGTCGGCGTGCACTTGAAAACAATATTGAGTATCTCCCTTAAAGGGGTCATATGATGCGATTT
>NW_015532719.1:0-476 GCF_001515645.1 Sinocyclocheilus grahami
CACACACACACACACCCGAGTGGAAATTGCTCCATCCCTCCTGCTGTGTCACTGCACATGTATTCTCAGGTATGGCTGAAATGTGTGTGATTCAGGAAATATGAGAATGAGGAGGAACTCTGTTACCTTTTGTCCTCTGAGGAGGAAGTGACATCAGCAAAGTAGAGATGCTCCAAAATCCTCACATGGGTTCATACAGTAAGTTTTGATTTATAGTGTTCATTTAATCAGACTGACAAAAGAGGTTTGAGAAGGAGAGGGATGGGTGATTCCGATTTTCCTTTTTTGCAGACATTCAGTCTAGCCTTGTTGATTCTATTCATTTCATAGGAAGGTCCACTTTCATTATTAATCAGTTTGTTTGTCCATCAGCTTTTATGGCTGCATTTAAACCTGCGGCTTTTGGGTTGCATTGATCTTGCTCTTGTAATAATCCTTGCAGACAGAAATGCTGTATTCAATTCAAGTTTATTTGT
>NW_015532720.1:0-476 GCF_001515645.1 Sinocyclocheilus grahami
GCTTTCAGATGATGTATAAATCTCAATTTCGAAAAATTTACCGGTATGACTGGTTTTGTGCTCCAGGGTCAAACATATTAAAACAAACAAACAAACAAACAAAAAAATGAAAAAAGATTTCGATAATTTCAGTTGTCCTGTGTAAAAGCAAAAATTATTCCATGCACCCTTTTAATAATAATAGTACAGCATTTTTGAAACACTAAAATTTTAAAATGTTGTCCAGAATAGTTTTAGATGGAGCTTAAAATTGCAGCCAATCTGCAGGCCACTTAAACTTGGGCAGCCATTTTATAACTATAAAGCTAACAATTTGTATTATTTACAAAAATTAAAAAGAGTAAATGTAAACAAATATTAGAATCAACAAAAAAGAGCATCACACATATTCAAATATTCATCTCTGGACTTTCAAGCTCTGTAGGCATTTTATTCAAGGTGACTTTAGAGACAATTTTATAAATTTACTTCTTCTT
>NW_015532721.1:0-476 GCF_001515645.1 Sinocyclocheilus grahami
AAAACTCTAAAGCATAAAATGGACATCCTAAATTTAAAAACAATCACCAATCACAATCGATATATCTCTTCCTATATCCTTTTCCTGGCACTCACTGGCAGACAGCTCCTAAATAACTAATTTAAGAGAGTGATAGGTGCATCATATTTGGACAAATGCCCTGTTTTCTGCTACTAAGGACTATGTGACTCTTCTCTTTACACAGTGAACGCCAATGATTATGAATATAAAAGTACACTAAAACAATTATAATATGTAAAACATCGGATGTACTGTAGTCAGGATTTAATGAAACTGCAGGATGCATTTCTATTCAGCACAACATACCTGTATCCTTAAGACAAGCTGTTACTATACAAGGCCATCATAGAGTGACAGAGCTTGGACAATAGAGGGATCTGCCTTTGATCCCTCCTGGAACTCCTGCAGGGTCAGCTTCCCATCAGCATTCTGGGTAAACAAGCAAACATTGTTTA
>NW_015532722.1:0-476 GCF_001515645.1 Sinocyclocheilus grahami
TATGTTTTCCTCATTAAGTGGAAACAAGTTTTTGTGTGTATGTGTGTGATGAATTCTTACCACAGTGTGGAGCTCTCTCTCTATCTAGCTGATTGTTCTCCTTTTCCAATAAGTAGTGGAAAGAGGCTCAGATGGATGTTCCTCATTTAAAAACACAGCTGGATTGCAGTCACCCCCTGGACCACTGCTCTGAGACCAGAGTCTTTCACTCACAGCTGCTGAAAGACCTCTAAAATATTACAAGGCTAACCTTGAAATTCAGGTGCATGGGATTTTGTCTTTACCGGCATGGGAATAAAAATATTGAACTAACCCCTTGTGTTGCAACTTTCAGGCCACAGAACATTCAGAGATTTCTTCCCAAAATGAAGGATTTAGGTGTTAACTACTGTGTTCTTCATGGTTACAGCTCTTTGGTTATTAAGCATATTTGCATATTTTTGTGCTCCTGTGTTAGCTCTGTGGTAGATACAATG
>NW_015532723.1:0-475 GCF_001515645.1 Sinocyclocheilus grahami
TTATGAACTATAGCTCTACCTAGGGTCCGACAAATGTGTGTGGGAATAGAAGGGGAGGATTTCATCTCAGATGCCCAGACACTTTTAGCTCAGAAAAAACAATTTGGCAAATAAAAAAGGGTTTCAACACCTTCAGTGCTTGGACTTCTAATGAACAAGCATCAAACCTGAGCCACAGGGAAGTGTATTAGTTGTCTAAACAAGAAAAACCAAAAGCTTACAGCACCTGGTATTCAGGCGGTCTCCCATCTGACTACTAACCAGGCCCAACAATGCGTAGGCTTCTGAGACGAGATCAGGCATGCTCAGGGTAGTGTGGCCGTAAGTGAGAGATGCAGCCAAAAGTAGGCTACTTAAAGAACACCCCCACGGGAGCGTGGCACAGTGTGGACTGTGTGGGGATCTGGCATTGGATGGAGAAGCTGAACAAGCACAATACAAACCTACTGTAGGTGGTGGTAATGCTCCAAGGAGG
>NW_015532724.1:0-475 GCF_001515645.1 Sinocyclocheilus grahami
AGTTCTACTGTTTAATATCTTTGTGGAAACATAATTTTTTTTAATGAATAGAAAGTTTAAAAACAAAAATATATATTTTGCAACATTATAAATGTCTTTGCGCTCACTTCTGATCAATTTATTGCACCCTTGATGAATAAAAGTATTAATTTCTTTTTGCATTTAAAGTTTTGAATGGTAGAGTAAGTTTGAATGATAACGCTCACTGAACTTCACTAATGTCATTATGCATTTAATTAGTAGATCTTAGTAGGGTTTTTAAAGTTAAATTTACACATAATGAATGTAACACCAGGCTTCCTGAACTTCTAGTTTAATTGTATCTGACTCCAATAGGTCTATGCTATAAATTTCATTTACATGGGTAATGACTGCTAACATGTAAAAGACATCTGAGATGAAATATCAGTGCTTTAGGCTGAACATTTTCTAACAAAATGAGCAAAAACCAAAAGTTATAAATTAAGCGTTAGCG
>NW_015532725.1:0-475 GCF_001515645.1 Sinocyclocheilus grahami
TCAGTAATATTATCAATTTAATGCACACTATTGGACGAGAGCAAAACTGACTTAAAACACTACTGTGGTGTCAGGGGTCTGCTGGGGTCAGAGGTCAGGGGTCGGGCAGAACACGTGATTGATGTTGCACTTCTGCAGCTCGTGAAACAAGGATTTCATCCGCTTGAGAATAACTGCATCTGTTTGTCCACAGGCGGGTCGTCCCTCTGTCAGAGGTTCAGGACTTTCAGAGTCCGTGTTAGCAGAGAATGAGTCCACAGCGTCTTCCCGGATTGCTCTGGGAGCTCCTGTCACACCGCAGCCCAGCGGCACACCCAGCGCCCCTCCTCCTGCCCCCCCGAGCAAGGTCAGCGACCCTTGACCTTCATCACACCGGATTTTCCCTTTGCATTTCATGTCATATTACATGAAATGTGCAAATGTGTTTTTTCTGCAACCAATGCATGATCTATGTGGTTGAAGGTGTGCTCTTATA
>NW_015532726.1:0-475 GCF_001515645.1 Sinocyclocheilus grahami
CTCACCCTTTTCAATCTTAGTGTATTTGTTTATAATGCTCCTGCACTCATTTTCTCCACTTAATGTTGATGCAAATCAATAGCATTTTGAAGACAAAAGCACTCACCATAGACCATGCATAATATTTTTCAGATTCAACTTCAATAAATAAATCAAAATAGTGAAAAGGTCCCAGCCAGGTTCCAATCTCTAGTGCCCATAATGTGTTTATAAGCTGTGTTTTGGCTGAACATTGTGGATCAGCTGACTGCCATATTTTGCCCCTCAGGCCACATATTGACTTTTGGAGATACCAGTTGCGTCAGAGGTCTCATTTCATCGCTAGAATCACCTTTGCATGACGTTAAAAGAGTGGCATGGACAAATCAGCTGATCGTTTTTCATACTGTAGCAACAGAGTTAAACAGCACCAGAGGAAATGGATTGTTCGTGTTCATCTGTTTGTTCGAGGCCATGTGTTTCCTCAGTTATGCCT
>NW_015532727.1:0-475 GCF_001515645.1 Sinocyclocheilus grahami
CCCCAGAAATGTTAATTGTCATACCCATCATGTTCAAACCCATAAGGAGAGGTTCCTGACAGTTCCTTTTGTGTTCCTCAGGAGTAAGTCTTATGGGTTTGGGACAACATGAGGTTGATAAAAAGATGATTTCTTCTTTAGAGGTGATTTTAATGAGTCATTTTGTTTCAGCTGAAACCAGTTGACCAAAGAAATGGTGATGGAGAAGCCAAGTGCCCAGCTTGTCGGGCGGGAGTTTGTCCGACAGTACTACACCCTGCTCAACCAGGCTCCTGACTACCTGCACAGGTCTAAATTTACTGCTTATATATTTAGATTTCCTTTGTTAGATGCAAGTGAGGTTTGCGGAAAGTAAGATCAGAAATCCCTTGCTTGTGGTAATACATGTTGCAGCTAAACGTTTCCTTTGTCTTTCAGGTTTTATGGCAAGAACTCGTCTTATGTACACGGTGGTCTGGACAATAATGGCAAACCA
>NW_015532728.1:0-475 GCF_001515645.1 Sinocyclocheilus grahami
AGGCATGACGGGGTTGAGTATAAAGATTGCCATCTTTACACTGAGGAGCAATCTTATCTGATATCAACTTCCTTTGAGCTGCTTTGAAAAATTGGAGCTGTGGAGTGAGATAGGGCTGCTAATCGACAGGCTCATCTCATTGCCACAATCCTCTTATCAGCACCCAGGACCTCCACACACTGTAGAGATGGTGCCCAAAGATGTGTAGGTTGAAAAGAGAAGAGGAGCCAAATAATAAAGCTTCAAAAAAAATATCACCATCTGCAGGAATTCTGGGTAATCCATGCATGAAGTGATAGGAATACAACCAGAGATGACAAAACAGAGAAAACAAAACTAACTTTATGTAAACAGGATCTGGATGTGTGGACTGGTGTGTATATAAATAGAACTGTATGTGGGAAAGAGTGAGTACTTTTACACAGACTTTCAACATTTCAGTTCAGATTTTAAATGTACTCAGAATAAAATCATG
>NW_015532729.1:0-475 GCF_001515645.1 Sinocyclocheilus grahami
ATCGAGCTTTAGATGTTGCTGTAGCTGATATACATGTCGGTGCAGGATTTTTTGTTAATCGAGCTATAGATGCCGCTGTAGCTATTATACATGTTAGTGCAGGGGTTGTTGTTCTTGTTGATGGAGCTGTAGATGTTTCTGCAGCTGGTGATTTAGAAGAAAATAACATTAGTAGATGAACATTTGTAGAAGAAAAGCATATATAGATGGCAGGCAACAGTGACCTATAGTGTAAAAAAGCAAAAATGGAAGAAAGGATGCCAGTGGAAAAGAAGTTCTCCTTTAATACACGAGACACCTGCTATCATAAAGGAATCCTATTGTTGGGAAAGGACTATGAACTACTATGAGAACTGATATTATAAAAACTGACAATGTGCAAGCAACTACAACAGCTGAATGTGCGGTGACTGAAGATTTTAAGACTCCATTTGGTAACCAACAATGCAGTATAAAACCACAAACTCAGTTCTAT
>NW_015532730.1:0-475 GCF_001515645.1 Sinocyclocheilus grahami
AAGAAAGATATATTGTTTTAAGGGTATTTATTTATGTTTTACCAAAAAAAAGCGGTTTCAACGCTTACCTACAAACAATAGCCTACCATGATAAGAAACCATTGTATCTTATACAAACGTCGCTTATTTGCAATTCATCCACACATGTCTTGCGCCGTCCTCGCGCAGCGTTCTGACGAGAGTGCGCAATACTAGCTTGAAGAACATGCGAAGAGCCAGAAGCACATCAGACTCTCCACGCGCTCCTGAAGATGAGCACGACACACATAATAACCTTCCCCGCTCTTCTCATGCTGCTCTACTGTAAGTGTATGATGATGATCGCATGTCTCATTATCTGACGCTTTTTAGTTTATGTTGTCTGTGTTGGGCATTTTAAAAGAAAAATTGAACTTTCTTACTCGAAATGAAATGGTTTGAGGATTCTGAGGGGTGAGTTGGAAAATACAGTTCATAACTTTCATGCATAATTTGA
>NW_015532731.1:0-475 GCF_001515645.1 Sinocyclocheilus grahami
TAGTATCCTGTCACCATGTCAAGACACAATACCCACAGACAGACCTTTGAATCAGTAAATCAGGTCTATAAAGGGCCTCATATTTTCCATCAGAGCTTTGCCGGTCTGGACAGCCCCAAACGGTTTGTGCGTCGCACATATGACACCAAGCCCTCAAATCCCCAACAAGGTGCCCAATAACTTGTGAGCCGGAGCCAAATGACTACAGTATATGGCAGAAGAATAAACATTCTCTCTTTAGCCTGAGGTCCCACTTTTCATCTGTCAAGCATGTTTTAATAATTAATCTGTTTAATACACACTCAGCATCTGCCGGAGACAACTTGAAGCCTTCCACTCCAACCAGCAGTCTCTCACTGAAGCTCCACTCTGAGTTAAAGCATACAGGCTGAATTTCACAAACTGGATTCTGCCTCCCAAAACGTTTTGTGCTAACCGAATGAATCCTTAGCATGTTAGACACACATATGGATGC
>NW_015532732.1:0-475 GCF_001515645.1 Sinocyclocheilus grahami
TTTTCTCAGTGGTTGATACAGATCCTCATCATCCTCGTCGTCTGATGAAGACTCCGGAGGATGCTGTGGGCAGACGGGTGAGCTGTGATGGAGAGAGAGGAACAGTCCGTTATGTGGGTCCGGTTCCTCCCACCGCAGGTCCGTCTCCGTTCATTCAGCATTATATGATGATCAGCTTCTTCACAATCAGTTTGATGTTCCTCTGTCTTCTCTGCAGGTGTGTGGCTGGGAGTGGAGTGGGATGATCCAGAGAGAGGAAAACACGACGGGGGTCATGAAGGAGTGCGATACTTCACCTGCAGGTGCTCATCAGAGACAAAACAACTAGTCAATGATATTAAAGGAGTAGTTCACTTCCAGAGTAAACATGTCCTGATAATTTACTCACCTCTATGTCATCCGAGACGTCTTTCTGTCTTCAGTCGCAAAGAAATACGCACGACCGGAAGCAGCGGAAGCGCTCGACTGTGGCATA
>NW_015532733.1:0-475 GCF_001515645.1 Sinocyclocheilus grahami
TGTCTGTGGGTTTTTTTTGCGCACACAGTGGCAGATGATGATTAATTGGGCTTATGGCTCAAGCTGACAATAAAGCATGCGGTCGTCTGGGCCAATTTTGTCATTTGCTTTTACTGACAACCAAGGTTGTTGTAAAGCTTGGGGCAATTTAGTGATCATCATTAACATGCATATTCTGTACCACATTTCCATTGAAACTGTCTCTCTTGTTGTGACTGCAAAATAGTAGGCTATGTGTAGACATTAGCCAACACAGTATTTTCAAATTCTCAAGCAGCAACAAGCTCTCAATCAGTAGCATAATTAAACACTATTCTCCATTTGGCACTACAACACCACAGAAACACTTTCTGGAAAAAATAACCATTTTGGCCTCTTGTATTTCAGTGACATTACATTTCAGTGCTTCCAGAGGGAGAAATAAATATCATGATGTTAAAGTCAGGAAATGAAGAAGTCACAAAAACACAGTAAC
>NW_015532734.1:0-475 GCF_001515645.1 Sinocyclocheilus grahami
ACATTACACTCATTCACTCCAATGACATTATTCATTTATTTACTTTTTACATTTCAATTTTAAAAGGCTTGGTCTACACATAAATTTGATTTACTGTTTCAAACAATGCGTTTTATTCAATAATTAAAATACAGAGCGTGTGGAACGGCGTCGGTGTACAGAGATGTCTAGCAATTCATGCTTATTTGGATAAGAGATTTATTTATATTTATGCACATAGATATACATGCATGCATATGTAGGCGACGGCAAAGCAACACGTAAAAATAATGAGTCTAAATGCGATCAGATCAAACCAGCTCGTTCAGTCTTCTGCATATGCATTTCTCTTAGAGATAAAGTGAGAGAGATACTAGAAAGAGAGAGAGAGAGAGGTGCTGATGGGGGGAGTTGGCAAGCACTCGTGCCCCCCTCATCTCTGCGTGCACGACTCTCTCCTCCGCAGTGCACTGCTGGACAGCGCTGAGTGCGGAGT
>NW_015532735.1:0-475 GCF_001515645.1 Sinocyclocheilus grahami
TTTAACATGAAAATAAAAACTAGAAAACAATTTAAATACCACCAACCCTTTGTTCAATGGTAATTATATTAACCTGAGAACTTTTCATCAAGAACATCTAGGTAAACAAACACCTGAAACAGAGTTTACTGCTCAGCTTTCCTCTTATTGTCTTCTCTCATGTGGCTTGCTTACATGGCTAGTTTGCTATGAGAGCGTCTCATCGTCTAGTGTACATAAACAAACGTGCACATACACGCCAAATAAGTTTCATGCACAGTCTATTATCTGCTTATTTGCATCAACTTAAAACTTTGACTTTCCCTCATTTTTTTAAAGTACTGAAATAAGAATAACACTTTCTACACATTTGTACTTGTGATACTTAGATAATTTTGATATATTGTGCAGACCAAACTGGCAATGTAAAATAAACTCTGAATGCATCAAATTACTGGGCAATTATAATATGAGAACATGTTGTGATAGAAAACCC
>NW_015532736.1:0-475 GCF_001515645.1 Sinocyclocheilus grahami
GTCTTTCTGTTAGTCCCACCCACAATGTTATGTTTGCAACGTAAAGACATAATAGTAAAATATGCACGTTTGTGGAGTTGAATTTGAAAATAGCTAAACAAATATCAATCAGATCAATTCTTCAATAAGTATATATTGAATATCCCAATTCAAACTAAGTCTTAGCACTGAATCCGAACCGTCTAACTTACAAATTAAGCCAGACCATCTGTGGGTGGTGGATTTATAGATCAGAAACTTCTGAGCCAAGTGCGTTTTAAGCATCATATTAGCATAGGTACAGTGTTTGTTTCGCTAAATAGATGCATCCGTTGAGGAAAGAAACACATAAACGTTGTGCTAGATCCTGTTGACCACAACAAACTGCATAATTTGCAGCTGCGCACATTTCTGCGTTCCTCGATATGCACGAATTGACAGAATCATCTGTGAAGCCCTGTTGTCTCAGACTGAGGTAATGCTTTACAATAAACTT
>NW_015532737.1:0-475 GCF_001515645.1 Sinocyclocheilus grahami
AAATTTTTCACTGACTTTAATTCAAAACCTAAATATATCAATTTTATATGTTTTTTTGTACAGTTACTGGTAGACATAATAGCACAGATGTTGTCGAAATGTAAAAATGTTGCTGGGTATAGTTAGGGTGACCAGATGGGACTGTCCCCATTTTAGTGGGCTGCCTGTTCACCCAAGATTCATAAATATTACCATATACATATTGCATATAAATATTACCATTTGTAAATGATTGCTTTTCATAGTTGTTTGTACTACACATAAAGCTCCAGACATGTGTTTGTATTTTTAACTGGCTGAAGAAAAATGACTGGTCACCAGAAACAATCCTGTCATTGGACACATTATTTTCCCCTGGTTTTTGGAATGCATTGCACATTTTTGCTTACAGCAAATATTGATCATTGGCTATGTTTAAATGCAGTAAAATAATCTGTTAAGAGATCAGATTGATGGCTCAATCAGATTTAAAAAA
>NW_015532738.1:0-475 GCF_001515645.1 Sinocyclocheilus grahami
ATGCTTAATGATTTATGAATGAAAGTTATAAAGTGTTACCTTGTTGTGATATTTCCTAATGAAAATGAGGGGGATATATTTATTCTATTTATCTTGTTTTCTTTCAAATTCAGAGTAAACCCTTTTATGCATCTATTTGTATTCAACGCAGCTATTAAAAATGGAAAGTTGTATCAAAAACAGAAACAAGTAAAGAAGCCGTCCAAACAAAATGTTATTAAAACTGTCATGAAAAGCCTTTTTTATCATAAATAGCTATCTCAAGAATCACACACACCAAGAAAAATGTTCTTAATTAAGTCCTGCTTCATCAACTTGTTTGCATGACTGTTAGATTGCGTTTCGAGCAGTCGGCAGTGAAAGCTCTTTGAGAAGGGGAGAAAAAAACAGTTTTGAAAGCTGGGTGTGTATTGTCTTTTCTCATCATGTTTCTGTAATAGTCAGACTACTGAATTTCCATCAGCACTGAAGTAAG
>NW_015532739.1:0-474 GCF_001515645.1 Sinocyclocheilus grahami
ATAATTCCAGGAGAGGAGAGGAGAGGAGAGGAGAGGAGAGGGGTTTCTGCTGGCAAGCCTAACTGAGCACAGAGGAGTTTATCGATTTAATTGCGGGAATAGGGTTGTAATTAGTTTCAAGGAATTAGAAGGAAAAGCCTAAAACTAAATTAGTTCCAAGCTTTAGGAAGCGTTTCAAACCTCAAGAATTCCAAAAGGGAATATGAAAGCAATAAACCCACTTTGGAGTTCAGCCAGATCCCCGAGCCCTCAACCCAAAACCATCTTCATCCCTTCCAAACCCATCAAACTCAATGCCAGCATACAGATGGACAGACATGTTTTTAAACAATTATGGCATATAATACAACACGAGTCTAACTTTTAGTACGGAAATCAAAAGTACAAGTTATATGATTGCCTTTAATTTGGGAGATGATTAGTTTAAATCAGTGATCCTCAAATCTGGCTCGCGACATCCACTTTCCTGCAGAG
>NW_015532740.1:0-474 GCF_001515645.1 Sinocyclocheilus grahami
TTGCCATTACTCCGGTCTTCATTCTGCAGAAATGCATTCTAATAGTGATTTAGTGCTCAAGAAATCTTTGTAATTTTTTTCCAGGATTTGGGATGATTAGTTTAAAAACAGCATTTATATGGAATATAAATATTTTATAATATTATGTCGTTACGGTCACATTTGATAAGTTTAATGTATTCATGCGGAACACCAAGAGTGTAACTTAAGCTCTGTACAAACTGCAGTACTGTGGAGCTACATATTTTAGAAAAATATATAAAAATAAAAAAGCAAAATTCAACATTAAATGAATCCCGACTCATTTAACTTGATGACAAATTTTTACAAAGTTGTAACAGCCTTAATTTTTAGTGACTTTAGAAATAGTAATTTGTTACCTTGATTCTGCTTCATTAGTTCATCCAGTTTGATATTTGTACCAACAGTTGTTTTATTCAAAATCATCAGTTCTTCTGCTTGTTCTAAAATAAA
>NW_015532741.1:0-474 GCF_001515645.1 Sinocyclocheilus grahami
CGGAGTGCTAAAAATGCACTGAAATGGTCAAGTTGAGGGACATTATCTTTCTCTCAGTAGTCTATTCATAGAACTTTTTTGAATCAGTTTCAGGGATATTTGGAAGAAGGGATTTAGTTCATTTTAACTACGAGGAGTTACCAAGCTATCAAGGGTTCAAACACACAGTATTTGTTTAACAACACTGCAGTACACTACTGGTATTGTAACATGTTTGTCCCACACCTCATAGGGAAAAGTGGTTGCTTTTACCACACGTTGCATCAATAAACCAAAATTGGCCTAACCTGGATTAATTATTAGAATTTCCTTTTCTTTTTTTTGTTATATAATGTGAGCATAGTCATCATGCTAAAGAGCATATTTGGTATAATCACTGATAATACCTCAAACATTTAAGGTCTCTCGCACTTTAAATAATTAACACTCGGTAATTCTAAACCCCAGGTAAATGGGATCCTGGGTAATCTTATT
>NW_015532742.1:0-474 GCF_001515645.1 Sinocyclocheilus grahami
ACTCAGACCATCTGATGCTGGGATTTATTACTGTGCTGTTGCCACTTGTGGGAAGATACACTTTGGAAATGGAACTAAGTTAATAGTTGAAGGTACATAACATTTTTATTTTGTTACAGAACATACCACACTATCTTCAGTTGAAAATGTGACATTTCTTTGTATTTATGGTGGTACATGAAAACTGTTACTATTTCAGCATCTTCGACTTTAACTTTTTGGAATCCAGTTGTTTTAACCCTGTTCACAATAAGCATAATGTCCATTATTGTGAACATATTTCTGGTGAGACTAATTCACAAGAATCACAAAAAAGGTAACTATATTAACATAGGCTTGTGGTAAAATTATATAATGTACTAATATTAAACAGTAAATTGCTATTTTTGACATTTTTTAACTGATTTTGAAATTTAAATCAGTGTAATTAAAGTATATTTTATTATTATCCAAAGAAGCTTCAAAACAACCCAG
>NW_015532743.1:0-474 GCF_001515645.1 Sinocyclocheilus grahami
CGATTAATCACGTTCGATTAATCGTGCAGCCCTGTTTGAGCTCATAAGCCCACAGCATTTGAAGCACAGCCTCCGGCTCCGGCCCGCACTCACGTGGTGAGGTCCCACAGACGCAGGGTCCCGTCCCAGGAGCCCGACAGAGCGAACTGACCGTCCGATGAGATGGCCACGTCGCTCACGAAGTGCGAGTGTCCGCGCAGGGCTCGCTGAGGAATGCCGTAGTTGGTCTCGTCGCGGGTGAGTTTCCACATGATGACGCTCTTATCTACACAGACAAGAGCACAGACCGTAGAGCAAGTGACAAACTACTAGTTAGTGCAGCCAGGACAAACATGATTTATCCACCAAAACATCCCTCAAATTCAAAAAGCATCATTAAAAGCCATTACATGACCAACTAATGCCAGAAAACATGCATTTCAAAGTGACACCTGGCTAGGTTAATAGTTGCTATTAAATAGTTAAGGCAGAACC
>NW_015532744.1:0-474 GCF_001515645.1 Sinocyclocheilus grahami
AATTTAAACGTTAAAGTTTCTGGCACTATTAAACAGTTATGTACAGAGCTCTTCAGAGTTGAGTGACTCATCTCATCCTCATATCTAGCACATTACTCTGCATTAGTCTAAGTCAAGTAATGACGTTTGAGATTTTATTGTGTGGAAACTGCAGTTTACTAAAGGAAGGTAGCAGTCCAATCGAGCGACTACAACCATCGTAATCTGGTTTACATATACAGTATAAGGACTAAAACTGCAAAATTGAGTGGTTAACACTGTGCACTGCATGAACAATGGAAACTGTTATTATTTATGATTATTGTCTTTAACTCTTTAAACCTTTCAAATCCATTTTCATAAAGAGGAAATGGTATATATTTTATATGATATTTTTTCAATGTCTAATTAATCATTTTAATCAGCAATACAGATAAAAAATGGTTTTAAACATTTTTAAACATTTAAATGAACTGGTTTTATTTAAAGGGGTCA
>NW_015532745.1:0-474 GCF_001515645.1 Sinocyclocheilus grahami
TCTATTTGTGACAAACACAGCAGAGTCATGTTTGCTTTCTCCTGATCTCAGCAAAAGCACGAGCAGTGCTTCCTTCCTCCTGAGATGAAGTCTGGATGGCAGTGATGTGGAAACACTAGCTGCTTCACACGCAAGCTTGCCATCTTCTGAGGAAATGCCACATATTCAGTGGAAATGGTATGGATTTTCTATGAAAAAAATTAAAAATGTATGTTGCGGATTGATGTCCAGAACTGACAGAGCTGAAGCTGGTGAACTGAACTGCTTAACTAGCAGGTTAGTTCACTCAGACACATCATATGAGAGATTACTCACTGCACAATGACACAAAGACCCGGCAGGTGCTCATCTGAATGTGCAACTCATGTTGTGAATAAAATTCATCATTTCATCTGACGAATCAAGCGTTGCACATTGACACGCAGCCTGTCGTCCCCCGCTGGATGTGAAGGAGCAGCATCCATCCATCCATCA
>NW_015532746.1:0-474 GCF_001515645.1 Sinocyclocheilus grahami
CACACACACACACACTCTCTCACACACACACACACACACTCTCCCTCTCCCTCACACACTCCCTCTCCCACACACAGTAACAAGCAAACTATTGGATTACAAATGGTACCAGGACCAAAATACCATAGTAATACCACAGTATTTGTGTTTAACAACCATCTGGTGGAAGCAAAGTAAGACCAAACAAAACTAGATTACTCTTACTTTCACCTCGACCCTTCTAAATGTTATCAATACACACAATGTCTTACATTAAGACAATACATAATCTAGTATGTAAGTGTATGTATTAATAATCACTAACAGCCAGCAATTCACTTTCGGCTTCATGCACCATCTGGTGTGAGCAGACCGCGAGACACGCAAACTTCCTACAGCGCCTGTTTATGGGCTAGTATTCATTGTTAATGACATTTATGAACATAAGACGTGTTTTTTGATGCCCACCTCCACGTCGATGTCCAGAAATCCTCC
>NW_015532747.1:0-474 GCF_001515645.1 Sinocyclocheilus grahami
CACAGTTCCTGAATACCACTTCAGTAAATGAACATCAGTGCTTTTTTCCCTAGCTGGGTATGGGCAGGATTTACCCCATTTATTGACTACAGATATTGTCGTATTATTAATATTAATAATGTGATATTATGCATTGCATTGTTACTTTAAATATGCACAATATACACAAATCAAGTGGAAGTGAAAGAGATGTATAGGGGATGTTACGGTTATGGAGGCCCCGCCTCAAAGCCCGAGGCCCTATGCAATTGCCTGTTCCGCCTAGGTAGCGCCGGCCCTTAGTCATGTAGTCATTTGCTACAAGCAGGATATACAAGGAGCACATTCAACTCGGACACGCAGACAGCTGTCGTGGTAATAAACACCGTAAACAGCAACCATTTGTGTGTCTGTGCATTAATGTGCATCTCGTATATGAAAAGGATTTTTAGGCTTTTAGGGGCCCAAGGCGGTCGCCTACCTTTGCCTAATGGG
>NW_015532748.1:0-474 GCF_001515645.1 Sinocyclocheilus grahami
AACAAAAATATATTGGACTAGAAATAAAATATTGAATATATATATATTTTTGTTTTTGTCCTTTAAATTTTTTTAATAAAAAAATTATATTCAATATTTTACTTCTAGTACAAAAAGTTTATTTTCCCCCCAATGACTTTAGTTAACTATAAACCTGTTTGAATGACATTTAACTTCCTTAACCAGATGTATTACCAAGTGAAAAAGGATATTTAATATTAAAAAAATAAAAAAACTTTCAGAGCTGCAGCAAGTTAATAGATTTTAATGAAATCAAGACAAAATTAGTAGTTTGTCATTTGGAATAACGTGCATCCACAGTGTTTTAAAAGTCCATTTTAATTTATGGTTTACTTACAATTACATGAAAGTTAAATTGCAGACTTAAAACAGCTAGAAGTCTTTATTTGAAATATCCCATATATATATATATATATATATACACACACACACATTTCACTGTATATTTATATA
>NW_015532749.1:0-474 GCF_001515645.1 Sinocyclocheilus grahami
TATTTTCAAAAAATATAGGGTGTCTGTTGTGTGTCTTTGATACAGGAAATTCTTATGTGTTCAGAGTGAACATTGGTTCTTTGTCTGCCTTTCTTTTTTTATTATAGCACGCTCTCAGGCAAACACAAACACATACATAAAGCCTGACGTGCAATCACACAGGAACATGAACACATAAGCAGTGACAGACGGTGCGCCGGAAATTCTTGGCCAATAACAGATCCGTGATGTCATGCCAAACATTACAGGGTGCACACATTACAAATGCAAGGTCACTGTCATGCTGCCGCTGTGTATTTTTATCTGCGTGAAGGAAGCTGAAAACATGTCAGGTAGCTTTTCTCGTGCTCGCCTAGCTTTATGGCTCAATATTTTCGCAAATCCTGAAACGATGCACACTTAGTCAAAGGGTGTGACCAGGCTAGCCAGTTGCACTCCTGCGGATCGATGCAATCTCACATTGCCATGTTTCAG
>NW_015532750.1:0-474 GCF_001515645.1 Sinocyclocheilus grahami
TGGCATGCAAATTCCACTCGCCAATACTTATTGGCCGTTTCTTAGTCAGAGGTGATTGGGCTCCCAAGCAAGACCCCATAATATCAGTTACTGTGACTGACTCTCCATGTGCCTGTTTACTTTTAATTAGAGACACATGAAAAGCGGTAAATCACAGGATTTTTTTGGTAGCAGTGAAAGTGGTGTGCAATATTACTAATAATATTTATAATATTCTAAATATTTTGGCAGTTCTAAATATAATCTTATGCCAAATATAAATTCACTGCTTCTCCTGTTTTCTCTCTGTACTTCACACATATGAAGAAAATGCGTGTGTGTTACATTACTGCATGACTAATAACTAAAATGTAACTAATCATACATCTATACTTTGTATTTAAAGCAGCACATTACGTTATGCATTAAAAAGTGCTTTTTTGATCATTTGGCAGAGAGCGTGCATGGCACTCTCTCTCTCTCTCTCTCTCTCTC
>NW_015532751.1:0-474 GCF_001515645.1 Sinocyclocheilus grahami
AACATTGGGTTGAAACAACCCAGCATTTTTTAGAGTGTATATATAATGGAATGAAAGCATTTTGAAAGAGTAAATGTAAGACATATTTATTAATCATTTGAGATTACATGTGATTATTTTAATATTTTGACACTCCATGTCTGTGATGAATGTCTGTTCAAAATCAAATACCATTTCCAAAGTAAAACCAAAGTAAACATTTTGTGTATGAATCTGAGTGGTCTATGCAATATAAGATGTAACAGCTTATTTCTCTTATTATTTCTTTAATCGTTTTTATTTTAAATTTCTTTCATTTGATTTAATTTCTTTAACTTTTTAGAGATTAAATGAACTTTCAGTGTAAAAATATCATTGTTAATGATTTTAATTACTATCATCACAAAACATTATGGACAATCTCAGAGAAAATTCTGGTATATTCAATGATTTAACCCCTTAACTGTCACCCCCCATTTTTTAAAATAGGCATGC
>NW_015532752.1:0-474 GCF_001515645.1 Sinocyclocheilus grahami
CTGTCATTGATGGCGAAAATCCAGGTAGGTTTCACAAAGCTCAGATTGCCATTTTCCATCAAGGCCTGTAAAAAAAGACAGAACGGGCAGTAAAAGATGATGAAAAGGAAGAAAAGACCTTGAGACGTTTAAAAGAGCGGCGAGAGCTGGAGGCCGAGGGTTTTCATTACTACTGCGGCCCTGCCGGAGAACATCACACGAATGACTCGGGACGAACAGAACCAGATCTGAACGTGCTGCCGGTGAAGACTTTCTCAGAGCCTTTCAAATGTACAGTCTATTGTACAGCAGAACGATATGAAAAAGCCTGCAACTTGAAACCGTAAGGACAATTTTTTTTTACAAAGCCTAACACATGAAGCCACTTGTTAGTGGCATTTGCCAAGTCAAGCCAAAAGACAATGGACTTAGTTAAAAAACAATGGCGTTTGCGAATACTGGTTCTTTAAAGGGGTCATATGATGTTGCTAAAAA
>NW_015532753.1:0-474 GCF_001515645.1 Sinocyclocheilus grahami
AGAGAGAGAGAGAGAGAGAGACGCTGTCTGTTTGCAGGCTTGTGTCATTTAATCTGGGTAATTGAATGCTTCAATAATTCTGAGCAGATTATACTCTGATAAAGTGGCACTTTAAGGTCAGGGTTAAGTAAGGCCAATTATCTATTTGTCAAATACATAAAGCTCTCATCTAATTTCCGCTCATTGAAATTGATTGTGGTGTAAAAACGGATCCCAGATGGCTAATAAGATTTGGTGGGGAAAACGGCAAAGCAAATATTATCTAGAGGTAAGAGATGACGCTTGATTATTTAGAATAACAGAATCCGCAAAGCTGATTTCCACGCAAGAATCGCCTTTAGCTGACAGGATCAGCCAAAGCTGTTTATCCAAGAAACCAGAAATGACAAACACCCGACATGAATCATACCTCAAGAAATCACTTCTCCTAATTATTATAACATTTTAAAAATATTTATTATTAAAAAAAAAAAA
>NW_015532754.1:0-474 GCF_001515645.1 Sinocyclocheilus grahami
AATCGTGAATCGAATAGTGAGTTGAGTGAATCATTACATCCCTACTCATGACCGACTAAATTTTATTATTGTTTATTATTAAAAGGGCTGTCAGCATATTTTGAAACTGACACAGGAAGAAAAACAATCAACAGCTTAGTTACCAGCAAATGATCTCAAAATCAGTTATATCATTATATTAGTTGATAGAAAAATAAGTATTAAAGTTACTTCATGAGCGTTTTAGCCAGTCACTAAGCAACTAAATTACCTTTCTTCTTATTATTATTCATTTTTAAACACAAACATGCCGTGGTAATACCATGGTAAGTCATTGATACTCTGTAATTAGCAGGGCATCTTTCTTTTCTTCACTTGCGACAACACTTTACCATGTAACTACCACTTACAGAGTACTTTTGTAAGGTTTATATTTACAAGATGTGATGATTATTGCCAAAACTACTGCTTATGTTTCCGGCTGACCTTTGTAAA
>NW_015532755.1:0-474 GCF_001515645.1 Sinocyclocheilus grahami
TAAAACTCACCTTTCCAGAAGAACCTGTCAGGGACATATCGGAAACATCTGAACAGAAGAAAGCAGAAGGTCGAGGATATAAGATCGCCGTCATCGCTGCAATTATAAGCTGTTTTATCATCGTCATAATGCCAGTCATTTACAAATTGACACAAAAACACACCAAACGGAACAGGACGTTTTTAAGTGCTAGACATGAAGACGACAACAGCAATCATCTAGAAAATGTGATATAATAGCATCGACTCAGCAGTACCAAACTAATTAACTAATTTGTTTGACTTTTCATACAGTGCTCATGAAAGACACTCCAGCAAACTTCTCTACTATCTGTTAATATTCAAACTATACTGAACTGTATAACTCTGACTGCAAAACTCTGTTTCTGTTTTATATTGATTTCTGTGAAATAATGATATATTATAGATCTGCTTGATCAGTGTATTTAGTGTTCATTTTCGGCACATGCAATTT
>NW_015532756.1:0-474 GCF_001515645.1 Sinocyclocheilus grahami
AAAAAAATAAAGAAGGAAGGGAAGCAATAAGGTTGGGTTTAGGATGGGTTGATGTATGGATGGCCAGCCAGGAGTTGTTGGCATGGCAGTAAGTATGTGTCAGAAACGGAGAATAAAAAGACAGCGGATCTGTGCAATTGCTCTCCTCTGGATAGACAAGCACAGAAAATGAACAGAATGAGGAGATGGCATACAGATGGCATCAGATCGTTTTACTCTACAGGTGTGTGCACACACAGTCATGTATCTCAACCCTCTTTTATGGTAATTTTTCAAATATTTGGTGTTGTATTACTAAAACATTCTTGATGAGCAGTGCTTATTGATCCACTACTTCTGGCAACCCAGGAAGAGCATTATACACGGGATTTTATTTTATTTTAGAATATTTCTTTTATCTAACACAATTTTATTGAAAGAAAATGAAGAACAATTGAATAATAATAATTATATATTTAAGTAATAATAATAATA
>NW_015532757.1:0-474 GCF_001515645.1 Sinocyclocheilus grahami
AGCTTAATTAGTACATTATGAATGAATGATGATGCATTTATATACCGTCGCTCACACGTGTTTTGCGCATGAGCCGCACGCATCCCAAAATTAAATAGCTTAATCGATCATCAATACCTTTAATTGATTGCATCTCTTATCGACAATTAATCGATCATTGATTAAGCATTGATATCCCTACTCCAGACCATGTGCTGGCATTCATCGGGTGCAGGAAAGCAGGAGAAGTACAGCTGCCCTACATATAGTTTCAAGATGAAGAGATGCTGTGGACATACGTGTTAGTCCTCCTACATGTTTAGGCCTAACAAAAGAGCACTATCATGTCAGAATAATAGCAGTTAGCCTGTGAATCAGCTGTGATTGTGCAGTCGCACTTATGATACTTAAGGGGTTGCTTTATTTTCATAATGACGTCCAAGAAAGCCCAAGTCTTTTTTTATACAAGTAAGCTCTTTTAGCTAGTTGTTAAAA
>NW_015532758.1:0-474 GCF_001515645.1 Sinocyclocheilus grahami
ATATGATATGATATATGATATTATATTATATTACATTATATTATCTTATGATATGATATTAATTATATTACATTACATTACATTACATTATATTATATTATAATCTAAAATTTCAGGTATTTGTAAACATGATCTAAAGGTTTTTTGCTTAAATTGTTCAAATGTATTTTCTATTTTTCTTTCAAAAACCACATAATAAAATGAAATTTTAATAAATATCATATATTTTAATAAATGAATTACACATTATTGACAGAAACATGTGGCCAGCATACAAGGGAACTCATTTATAATTGTATATATTATTATATTAATTATATTATATTTGGGGTATTTCGAAACATAATCCAAAGACTTCTGCTTAAATGCTTGACATTTGTTTTGTAGAAATTGAGTTTCTTTAAAAAAGTAAACATTTTACTAAACATTTCAAATGTAATAAAACACTACATTTTTAATAAATGAAATGGACTA
>NW_015532759.1:0-474 GCF_001515645.1 Sinocyclocheilus grahami
TCGCACGTGTGGGCGGCGCTGAAACGCTCCTTTCATCTGATTGGTTGAATCGCTCCACCTTCATTCTTTCAGGCAGAGTAAGAGTCAGTACGAGTGCGGCACTGTAATGTCTGAAACCACCACTCACTGTTAATTCCACATAATATTTTAATCAGATTTTGCTGGGCACATAATTCGTGCTGCTGCGACTCGCAAGTGACCCCTTTAATGCGAGTTACAGTATGCTGACAGATTATTCCTAGGTAGCCTATTAGTATTGTATGAATATTGTCCCATTGTTAAATACAGTGCAAATAGTTCCGTCTCTTTGGATAAAAGTGAAGTGGAAATAAAAATCAATAATAGACTAAACAGTTCCATGATAATATGTCCGTAACATTTACCACTCTCGTCTTTTATTTAAATCATAAAATGTATTTATGTCACACTCACTAGGTAGGTGAGTGTGACATGATAATTGTGAAAATTAATAAA
>NW_015532760.1:0-474 GCF_001515645.1 Sinocyclocheilus grahami
CAAAAGCACATCAAGTTATAATACAGGTCCAAGTTCAAAGAATATATCAAATAAATAAAAGTTGGTATTGCTCATTCCAGATTCTATGAGTTATGGGTGCTTCCTCAGCACTTTTTATGGTTTTGTCCTGATAAGGAAGCAGGCAACACTATTGGCTGTAGGTCAACTATATGCAAAGGTCATGTTTAAAACCATTTATCAAGGTCTGCTTTTCAGGGGGATGTTTTGCTAGATAAGAGAGGGCAGGCGAAACTCGTCTCTTTTACAAATGAGTTATTGAGTGGGAACTCACAATTTCAAGAAAAATGATCTGGCAAATGTATGGAGAAATCCTTATATTGACAGACCCATATGAGATGGCTAACATAGTTATCATAGTTAAAGAGAGAGTTCACCCAAACATTTTCTGAAAAATTATACTCAACCTGTAGGCCATCCAAAATGTAGATGAGTTTGTTTCTTCATCAGAACAGA
>NW_015532761.1:0-474 GCF_001515645.1 Sinocyclocheilus grahami
AAGGCAGGGACTTTATTTATGCTTTTTCTATGAATTGGTAGAAAAGACAAAGATTGAGGTTTAGATTTAAAACTGCCCATATACGACTAAAAGAGTGTAATGAGAATTCAAAATCCTTTACTCAAGACTGTAATTCCTACAGCTTTTAAACTGCATTCTCCAAATTTGGCAGTCCTACAGCCTGTTCTGATATAGTGTGCTGATCAATATAAGTTTTTCTTTCTTTTCTATAACTGACAAATTCTAATTTACCCTTAATAGAAATGCTATATACTGTTGTCAATGACGGTGGTTCTTCATGCAGGCAACATTTACTTTCATTATCGATTTGTTCTAAATTTCAACCATTCATTTTTGAAGCCCTACTAGGAAAGCACCTAAATATTGGACACTAAAAAGAGAAATATGAACAGAAACTGCAACTTTAATCGATTCGATAACTGAAACTTTGACATGAAGTAGCTGATTAAAGCA
>NW_015532762.1:0-474 GCF_001515645.1 Sinocyclocheilus grahami
AGTTTTTTTGTATTTATATATTCCCACTGACTTGTACAGGCCTACCATAAACCAAACATCATGCATTGGCCCTCATTTCCATGCCAGCGTTGGCCAGTGCCGAGCAAAAGCCTAGAAAGTGCAGAATGCTTGGATTACAGTAGATATGACAGGATCATGAGAGCATGATGGGCTTCTGCTTCAGACCGGGAAGCAGGAAGGACAAATTGCCAGCTGAAGGCTTACATTTCAGTTCAGTGGAAAGAGTGTGAAGGCTATATTCTGCAAACATTAACTTTTTTCTTCACCTAACAGCACTTCAACACATTGTTTGGTCCCTTGCTTCCCTGCCATGGACAGACAATTGCACACACACCCAGTCCACAGCTCCCGCTACCTTCTGTGTCTGTGTTCCTCTAATGAGCCTTAGCACCTCACCACCATCACCATGGTTACCAGCATGCATTCCACCCCCTGCACACAGACACACACACA
>NW_015532763.1:0-474 GCF_001515645.1 Sinocyclocheilus grahami
TTACCAAAATGTATGGATATTGATGAAATATATTTTGTATCTTATGAATCAAAAATTGCATCTGTCAATTTTATAATAAATCTAATGATTTTATTTGGTAAATTTCATATTCATAAAAGTAAAATAAATAGTTCTAAACCCTGTTTGAAGGTCTTTATGACTGATTTTCATTTGTATTTTGAGTCTCTCAAATGTATTGATAACAAAAAATGTAGAGATACAATTTTATTCGCTAAAGAGTTGAAGTTACTTGAAAATTGAACGGGTATATGCTGTCTTTTTCTTTTTTTCTTTAAGTATTATTGATTTTAATTTTTTTCTCTATGTAATGTAAACCCATTCCTTTAATTGTGTTATCTTTGTGGATGTCTTGTTAAAGTTGTAAATGTTGCATGTTATGTCTTTAATGTCTAATAAAAAAATAAAATAAAAAAAACACAAGCGAGCAGAGCATCAGAGTAAAAGTATGTGAAT
>NW_015532764.1:0-474 GCF_001515645.1 Sinocyclocheilus grahami
GTAAACTGCATTAGCAAGGTCGAAAGTAGGACAATAACGTAGACTCTGTACTTTATGCGTGTCCAAAGGTCTTGTTTTCCAAGAGCCTTTTGGAAACATCACGGGACAATAGCAGCAGAGTGCTTTGCATGTCCTAAGCGGTATTTTCGTGCGTGCAGTACTGCAGTGTTAGCATTTAGCTTGATTAGCAGTCATCATGGCTATGGTGGGGCTGAGAGCTTCTTACCACAGAATCCTCGACAGGATCGAGCATATGCTGCCGGCTAAACTGAGACCCGTTTATAACCACCCTGCAGGTAACGCAAATGCTGTTAGCGTGACAGCTTATTTGTGACTGGTACTGATCCTTGAGGTGGCAGCATGCCCTGAAGTGTTGCATATGACGGTGCAGCCATAGAGACTGCTACCTGAGCAGGTGTTTTTGTCTCATTGTTTAAAGGTCCCATATTGTCAAAACTGAAATTTCCTGGCTTT
>NW_015532765.1:0-474 GCF_001515645.1 Sinocyclocheilus grahami
TTTTTTTTTTTTGCATTCCAAGGATAACAGCCCTATCTGCTCTTCCTGCCAGCCTTCAAGACCCCTGGCATATCACTTAGATGCCATCTGAAAACATAATTGACTTCAATATTGAAGAACAGAGCCACGTAAAATAAGATTCCATGAATGCTTGATTCTTCCGAGCACTTGCAGGATAGGACTATTCCTCTTCCAGTCTCTCGTTACATCTTCATTTTGGCCACCTCATAAAATCAGCCTCATAAATATTTTTCATGTGTTATATAAACCAACTCAACTCCCAACTGCAAGGTGCCACGCGGTGTGATTTTTCGAAAAACAGGGAAACATTTGTGGAGAGGAGCTGTTATTGGAAGCATTTGGCTGTGCTGCAAAAAAAATCACAATTAGGTGAGGGTTTCACCTTCAACTATCCCCAAGAATAACACAAACCGCCCGACTGACAAATCTGCGGTGCCTATGTAGCATGATAAC
>NW_015532766.1:0-474 GCF_001515645.1 Sinocyclocheilus grahami
GTTTGTGCTTAATGGAACAGTTTTGCCCTTCGTTTCTGGTAAAGTAGATAAATGCTAAAAGTGTCGTCATTGTGCCAGTTCTCTTTTCTCATTTACATTGAAATATATTCTTTAACAATAATTAGTGTCATATACATGTTTGATAAATGCATAAAACGCATATTTGTATTCTAAACCTATTTGATTATTAGTAAAATAAATAGCATTGTCTTGCATTCCACAGACACATTCAACCACATTATGTACAGCAAGTGCATTAAAAACAACAGCATTGAATAAATGAAATATTATCTGACATTAAAAAGCTCATATAATGTGATACATTTGGTTCATAGAGAATACAGTGTGCACATTCTGTAGAGCCTGACTGATTTTGGGACTGATCTAATAATGAGCCAATGACATAAGAGTGTTCACGATAAAATATAAAAAATATATATATATATATATACACACACACATATATATATATAT
>NW_015532767.1:0-474 GCF_001515645.1 Sinocyclocheilus grahami
CACAGCAATGCAACAATATGAGAGGGTTATCACTATCACCGGCAGGCAAATTAGGAGACCAAATAAAATATATGCCATGAGGTAATTTATGGAATTACCGTTACAGGAAAGGCTGATGACAGGGCCGTGATCACAGAAATAGCTATCGACCACAGTAGATCTACAAAAAGAGAGTCTGTTGACTAATCCCACAAGTACAGCAAATAAAAGCATGGAAAACATCCACATACTGCCTATAAGGAGTGACATGGATTTTTTGGTAATAATGGCATGATACCGTAGAGGAAAACAAATAGCAACCAGTCTGTCATAAGCCAAAGCGAGTAGCGTCAAAGACTGAACGTTCATAAAATGAAACACAAAAAACATATTCATCAAGCACGCTTCATATGAAATGAGCTGGTGCTCAAATAAAAACATGTCTATGAGTTTTGGAATCAAAGCTGAGCTTCCACACAGATCAGAAAGGGCCAG
>NW_015532768.1:0-474 GCF_001515645.1 Sinocyclocheilus grahami
AGTGATCACTGAAGCACAGACCGCCTTTCACACAAGACCAAAAAACAAAACAAAAAAAAGAATAAATAAACACAATTCTCTTTCAGACAAGGTTTGCCTCTCCATTATGAGATTCTTTGTTTCGGCAGCAATGGGACTATATTTGGTTCTGCATATGAATCAGCAGCTGGCGCACAAATAGCTGAAAGATGAGAAAGCTGAAACAGCATTCACAAAACTGTCAAACCAACTGTTAGTATGTCAGGCTAAAAAAAGGGGTTACTGCAAAATTCAGACACATTACGAGTCGAAACGAAGCAACAAAAAAAAATACACTGGTAATACAGTAGGTGAAAGCTACAAAAATGTATTTATTATCCTTTTATTGTGATTATTAAAAAACACCATAATGAATTCACTAAGAATGCACTGACACACAATGCTATTTAGTGGCATCCCTAAAAAGTAGGCCTAACCGAAGTGAAAATCTGTGTA
>NW_015532769.1:0-474 GCF_001515645.1 Sinocyclocheilus grahami
TGCAGCCGTCTGTCTCTTCTGTTGACTAATCGCTTGACCCGATTAGTCAACAGAAGTTTATTGTTAAATTGTTAAATGCATTATAAGTGTTTGATCACCACATTTGAGTGACAATTGCAAAAAATGTGTTTATGTATATATATTCTGTTTATGTATATACTGTATTCTATATATAGTACCAGTCAAATGTTTGGACACGTGAATGGAAAAGTGTCCAAACTTTTGACTGGTACTGTACTATAATATACACAAATATACACAAAGAACATCGGCCGATGGCCGATATATCACCTTTTTTGTACTCCCTAATATCGGTATCGGTATCGGCCCCAAAAAACCCATATAGGTCGGGCTCTAGTATTTGGTATAATAAAATGTGTTTATGCGGTTTAAGGTTAAAAAAACATTTTCCACATACTGTACATGATATGTTTCTCCTCTATACCCCGCCTTTCTGAAACACGTCGATTTTTA
>NW_015532770.1:0-474 GCF_001515645.1 Sinocyclocheilus grahami
CATCAATTACAGCAGCTTCTGAATGTGTGTGTTGTATGCATGTAATCAGAAGCGGTTGTTAATTCATGCTGTTATTGTTTCTGCACTAGGTCTGATGGCGTTTGAGACGGGAGCGAAGAAGGCGGAGAAGAGGAAGAAGGTGAAAGGTGGAGATGCGTCGGACATGGACAGCTTCCTCGGTCCTTGGGCCAAATACCAGGATGAGAAAGACGTGGCCAAACCCTCAGAGGTGAGACATTCACAACCTTCAGTTTACGATGAGATGAATCAATATATGATCAAATACGTCTTCGAAGTTGTAAATAAAAAACATTGGAATACGTTTTACAAGAAAACACTTATTTATATAGCAGTTTAATAATTTACATAGCCATAGCCAAGTGGTTGCTGTGCAGCACACAAACGTAAACAAAGGTGTATGCTACTTACTAATTTACAACAGCTTCGAACATGGCTCAACCAATCAGAATCAAG
>NW_015532771.1:0-474 GCF_001515645.1 Sinocyclocheilus grahami
CTCAGACCTGCACTTCCCACACAAGTCTAATCTTCATGTGCTAACTGCTAGACCACAGCTCAGATCCTTTAAATCTCATTTACTTGAAAAAAATCCCAATGCCCAGCGTTTTACCCATAAAGAAATCTACAGACTGCATGATGAAGCACCAGTGTGCGTTTAGAATCACGGAGGAAAGTTATGATTAAAAAAGCACAGTGGGTGGCAATAAATCAACATGCGAGACAAGCTGTCTCTGACTATCTCTGTTAAAGAAGAGAACAGTCGAGTGGGGATGTGATAGATGAGAGTTTTTTTAGACAAACATCGGAGCTCAGAGCAGTCGGAGTGGACAAACATCACAAAGCTGGCTGTTTGTTAGCTCCTGTCTGACGTAATCCATATAGTCGCAGACAAATGACTGACTTTATTGACAGCTCCAGAAAAAGTCTGTGGGCGGCTTTCTTTACTGTCACACACACACACACACACACA
>NW_015532772.1:0-473 GCF_001515645.1 Sinocyclocheilus grahami
TAAAAAAATTACCCTTATGACTGGTTTTGTGGTCCAGGGTCACAATTAATCAATTTTGGGCCTTCATCATATCCGTCGTGACTTTGGTTATTGGAATTTTTATGGATTTTTGACAAAATATGATTTCATCAAATGGGTGTCAAAAACAAAATAGCTGACAGGTCCAATGTTGGAAGTGCTAATAAGTCAAATATGATCCAATTACAACTGAAGCTCATCGCCGAGTTGGCTTCATTAGCAACAGCTCGTCTAGCTCTTCCAGTTATATTATATAATGTATTAATAAATCTCTCCTTGGACACTTTGGTTTTTCTTCTGATTGAGATTTCATTAAAGAATGTAACTTTATTTAGTACCCTGTCATACTTTCCCTCTGAAAGGTGTGGCAGATGTTGAAGGCAGCTGGAAATTGTAAGCATTTGTAGCGGGAAACATCTACAAAGAGGCGTGTTATTTGTAGATTAATATTCATA
>NW_015532773.1:0-473 GCF_001515645.1 Sinocyclocheilus grahami
TCACAGTCTTTGTGATTCATCGTCCTGCTCTTTCATCTCCATAGCGATGACCACAGTGTACAGGGTGATGCCATGAAGGTCAACAGGGTGTGTCAGTATATGGTCATTTTTGATTGATCACAAAAGCGTGTGTTAATAATTTAACAGTCACAAATGTGTGCAGTTCAGTGTCTCACTCACTTTGTTTTTGTTGTTGTTTTGCAGTTTTGAACTGGTTTCCTATGCTCTTGTCCTCAGGTTAAGTACATGGCATATGTAGGTATTGGTGGTCTCTTTTCCGTGCTGAAGACCCTCTTTGCAGGAATGGTCTTCTGGTTCATGGTTAAATTTAGGGTGGACAGGGGATTGCTTACACAGGTCCAGTATCA
This sequence comes from Sinocyclocheilus grahami, assembly GCF_001515645.1. NCBI lineage: Eukaryota > Metazoa > Chordata > Actinopteri > Cypriniformes > Cyprinidae > Sinocyclocheilus > Sinocyclocheilus grahami. Next base: position 369 of record NW_015532773.1, read on the forward strand.
TTTTAAAAATCATTGGATTACTGTTGAACTGCTGCAAGAAAATCGAATGGATAAAACTCTCATTCATACGACAGAACTTATATAAACTCACAAATATCAGTTAAA
>NW_015532774.1:0-473 GCF_001515645.1 Sinocyclocheilus grahami
AATGACTGAGAAATGACTAAAATCGTCGTCAAAATGGACAAACAATTTTTTTTTCTTCACCATAATTGTGCTCCTTGGTGTTACAACCTATTGCACACAAAACTTACAAGGATCTATGCATCTATGTATGTGGCTGTCGCAAACTGTAAAGCAAAAATGAGTGCTAACTACTTATTGCACAACACAAGCACATTACTATGGTAGTTTATAATTTATTAGCAGGTTCCTTTCATATGATGTGAATATTTGAGCAGAAAGTCCCACATAGATTGTCAAGTGAATAAAGTGAAAGTAAAACAATTGCTCTGGTAAAAAACGCTGTGTCAGTCCTGTTTTTGAATGTCCTGTTTATAGACCGACTTACTAATTTCAATGTCTATTTTAATACACAGTCTCATACACCATATATTGATCTGACATATGTATCATTGTTATAGTCATGATTGGGAAACTGTAAATTGTGTGTCAGTCTG
>NW_015532775.1:0-473 GCF_001515645.1 Sinocyclocheilus grahami
GACATAGAAACCCCAGTGTGCCTAAAAAGCAGGGCGTGTGTAACCAAGGCTCTATAGACCAATTCCATAACATCCTAGTCTTCAGGATTTATGACTTTCTATAGAATGGCCAGGACTATGGCCTCTGCACTACACTAGATCTGTCAGGCTTTATGTGTAGCTAAATTTTTAGGTCCGACACACTAAATTATTTGTTTTTTCACACACCTTCTGGGGATGCCGTGGGTTCTTAATCACCTGGTCTGGGCCCAGGGATGTTAGTGCCGCCATTTCATGCTCTACCACTACCACTGATGCCTGTTTCTGAAGCATACTGTATTTTGGCAAAACGCTTGCAACCAGAGCTGAACTGAGGTGCAGCTTTGGGATTATTCCAGGCTTCACTGAGCATCTGTCAATAATCTTTAGCAAGAGAAACAGAGAATGAAGACTGGAGCTAGGAAACCCCAGCCTGGAAGTTAAACTCTGCAAGA
>NW_015532776.1:0-473 GCF_001515645.1 Sinocyclocheilus grahami
TATATATATATATATACACACATATGGTGGTCTTAATGATAACAACAACACAATTGGCTGAATTTACGTACTGTTTACAAAAAGCTCCTTCCTTCCTGCAGAAGGAACTATATGAGACTTTGTCAGTCTCAATCCAACAAACTAATCTGTATTGTCAGTACAGCATTATGAGCCATGGACTGCCCAGGATCCACGGGGAGAACGAACGGTACTGAAGTCTGTATTAACACCATAAATAACATCTATGTTCAGCCATATTGTGCCACGCTCCCTGGGCTCTTCTTTATTGCAGCCCCATTTTACAACTGTGGCCTGTCTAAGCAAACACAAGAAAATGGTGGCAGCCTCTGGCAGGGAGAACATAACTTCCTCTCTCCTTCTTCCACATTGGCCTTGGGCCAGTAAACACTGAGTGAAACATTACAGGCTGATCAACTCTGTCATTTCTTCCCCAGTCTTCATGGCCACGGGGC
>NW_015532777.1:0-473 GCF_001515645.1 Sinocyclocheilus grahami
AATTTGATTTGTTATTTTAATAGGCTCGCAGTGAGTTACTTCTCCACGCTCCCAGGAGCCCACAGGCGCTGTTAGTAATTATCAAGCCATATTGACGCTCTCCGTGGGGCAGACTGACGTTCATTGCAGACAGATTGAGTTTATGTATCTGTGCCTGCCTGTAGCCGCAGGAAAGGCTAGGTTAGGGCACAAGACTGTTTCATAGCGTCTTTTCTTTGAGAGGAGAGACGAGGAAGGGAGGGCAAGGGAGAACAACGTGCGCCATGGGACTCTCTTTAGTGTCGGAGGAGGCATACAGTACGTGAAGGTATTTTTAAACAAATCTATATTTTCCTCCTCCTCTTTTTTGGGTCCCTGTGACCTTCAGTATCTTTTCAAGGTCTGCATGTTAAATGTGAACCTTAATTCTGAATAGTTGACGGGCACTACAGATGTGCCTGGTGGGTGGGAATTTTATGGTGGGTCATAACCCC
>NW_015532778.1:0-473 GCF_001515645.1 Sinocyclocheilus grahami
TTCATAAACAGATAACTTCCGACAGCTATTTTCATTTACATGAACAAGAAGAGACATAGAAGCCATCAGAGAAAATGGGACTGATTACCAAGCAAAAATTGCAAATCCACCCTGACCAATTTACAGAATTTCAGTAATCCTCTAAAGGAGGATAACATTTAAGCTGTAGATGCTTTACCATGCCACACGTGTGAAGCTCATTCTCAGATTTAAATGGGTTAAATGCAATTGTTTACAATGCTTTTTAAAAGGTCAAAGTGAATCAAACTTCTCATTTGAAGTTTTGCATAATTAATACATGCACTAAACAAACTAAATAATGTTGAAAAACATAAACAAAGATTTGCTTTGTTTTACTAAATCATTGTAGTTTTTTGTAGTGTCATCCTTGTGATTAACTTAAAATTCCAAAATTCAAGCTTTTTTATTATAATACAAAGAAAGTGAATGAATGCGTGAATGAATGAATGAAT
>NW_015532779.1:0-473 GCF_001515645.1 Sinocyclocheilus grahami
ACCAAAAAAACTATATAGCCTATACGTGACACTAATTGTCTGAAAAATGTGATGTATGATGCATGACTGAAATGTTTTACATTACATTACAAAAGTTTTACATTTATGGCTGCATTTGTGCTTTTCTGCAGTGAAATATGACACATATAACATATCTCAAAACTAAAAAGAATAATTGCTTTAATGCTCTACTGCCATTATTGTCACAACACAGCAACAGTCGTAGCCTCGCAGCTGCTTGGGCGAGGCCGTAACGGAGGGGCGTTTTCCACAGTGGGTACCTGATTTACTTGCGTCAAACGGATGTGTTTGGGGGTGGGGTCAGGTAAGGGGCATTGTTTTCATTGCATGATTTAGAAACACCCCCAATTTAGAAATGCACATTTTTGTTTAGCAAAGACCGCTATACTTTTATCAACCCAGAGCCAAGCTTTGTTTTCGGTTCCTTACTGCGAATCGGTTCAGAAGAACTG
>NW_015532780.1:0-473 GCF_001515645.1 Sinocyclocheilus grahami
TGTGTGTGTGTGTGTGTGTGTATTTGATAATGTATTCCACTGAGCCTGGTCACCGTTTAATATTTATTACTTTATTGCTCCACTGTCATCCTTTTGCTCTTTCTTTCTCTCTCTTTCCTTTATTTTCAGCCTTACCCCATCATCCCATGCAATCTTCCTTCTCATTTTTTTAGATGTATTCTCCGACAGAACATGCTGGGAGATTCTGGAGGGTCCTTTTGCTCTTCTGGCTGTATGAGAATGAGGTTTTATAGCCTTGAGACAGAACTGTAGTCTTAACACAGGAGTGAGGAGAACCTCTTGCTAAGAAATTCAGTTTCACTGTGGCATCCATTACTGTTGTTGCCATAGAAACAAATTACTCAAGAAAACATGCAAGATTTGGAGAGTTCAGGGACACGGGAAGTAGGGGTGCTGAGGGGGCTGCAGCCCCCTGTTTTCACATGGTTGCAAATGCAACGCCAAGTTTGTTC
>NW_015532781.1:0-473 GCF_001515645.1 Sinocyclocheilus grahami
AGCGCATCATTCAGCACCCCCGCAGGTCAGAGATGCCCCGCCTCCGGCGCGTGATTGACAGCTGTCAGCAGCGTCACATTCTCACATTCTGTTTCTGTTTTTAGGAGACGTGCTGTCCAAGCCCCGCCCCCACTCGGCTCTGATTCGTCAGTCCAGCTGGAGCGGGTTGAGTGAAAGCTCGAGCCACGAATCGCTGACGAGTCTGGCCAAGAGCAACAGCCTGAGCAGCGTTCAGGCGTCAGGAGGCAGTGAGTGACTGATAATCCAGACTCACGTCTGATCGTCCCGTTTCTGACGTCTAATTTCAGTCTCTGTTGTATTTATCAGAGGTGAAGCTGTCAAAGCAAGCAGCTGCGCAGACGGCCGCAGCCGGTGCAGACGCAGCCTCACGCAAGCCTCCCGCCGGTCGCAGAGACACGCTGAGTCCTCCTGTGCTTGTGCGCCGCAGCGACGTCTGCCTGTCCACCTTCTAC
>NW_015532782.1:0-473 GCF_001515645.1 Sinocyclocheilus grahami
TTTTTTTATTGGAAACAGAAATCTTTTGCAACATTATAAAGTTATTTACTGTCATACATAATGTCGTTTTCCATGATACGACCCTTGAATTGTTGTGCAATGCTGTGAGAAAGAGTCCAGACATGTGTTTCAGGGCCACAGATGAGATGGCCACTCCCTCATTGAGATGCATTTCTACTTGTGTGACTTCACTGCAGTTGTATCCTGTTATATATAATAAGATCACGGATGGACAGTATCAAGAGAGCAGACAGACAGAGAGGAAACCATGAGAGGGAAACAGCTGGAACAGACACTTCCCATTTGTGTCGGAGAAACGCCTGGGGCGTACAAAACCCTGAGACACAAACAAGCATGTAGACATCAAGAATGGGAGAAAACGTACACATTTTACACAAGTGTAGCATGTGAAAACACTCCAAATAAATAGTTTCATTAGTCCAGTTATATCATGGAACACAGGATGTTTTTTT
>NW_015532783.1:0-473 GCF_001515645.1 Sinocyclocheilus grahami
CAATTAATGTGTTTTAATAATTGATTTTTACTGTAATAGAAAACTTGGTTGCTCAAGTCTGCAAGTGGGTTACTTTGATAGCTGTATAACGTCCTGATAAATGAGGTATTGACTATAAGGTAAATGTCAATATTTACCACCTTGTGTATCTTAGAGAGTCTGTGAGTGTTTGTGTTTTGCTTCCTTTTGCTCATGCTAGAAAAATATTCTCCTCTGCAGGAAGCAGAGTTGTACATTATTTTCTGCACACTGCAGGGTTTCTGAACGCGGAGCACCTCCGTGCGATTCGAAGCTGGATGAGAGAGCCGGTGCACGCCGGCAGATTTGACATACCTATTTAAATTAGCAGCAGGGTTCCCAGCCACTGCAGGGCAAAGGGGAGGATGAGGGGCTTGGGTGCACCGAGGACAATGGCGCATTAGTCAACTCGCACACACACAAACTCCTTACTGCTACTGAGAGACGTCTTAGCC
>NW_015532784.1:0-473 GCF_001515645.1 Sinocyclocheilus grahami
ACATTTTTGGTATTATCTGAACTGGAGATATAATAATAATAAATCTGGCAACTACATTGTGGACTGTGTTAAGATGTTGCATTTACACATCATGTTCTTTCTGGACTACAAGTGAAATAAATGGAAAATAAAGTGATGCTATTTTGACTGACTCTGCTGCTTTGTTTGTTGGTGAAATGTATCTCCAACAAAGGAAGGCCCCAAAAGACCACAAACCAGGTGTGATGTCTTAAAGCCTAAAAATAAACTTTTAGAAATCACTCTTTCAGTCTCTCGCTGAAAATAGAGACGTGTCCTAATTGCAATGTTCTGCATTATCATGCTTAAATTCTAAAAATACGACCTAGATTCTCTAATGAAATGCTGTGTCTGAACTTGAAGTATGTCATTGATCTCCTGAATAGCCCATTTATCACAAACAAGTGTGTGTTTGTGATAAAGTGTGTTTCAACTGCTGTGTCATGTGAGGAGTC
>NW_015532785.1:0-473 GCF_001515645.1 Sinocyclocheilus grahami
TTTTTTTTTTTTTTACCTGATAGGTGAGCTTTTGGACTATAATTTACATTTAAAACACATTAGGAAATTGTTCTTGTCTTTATATTGCATTGATCACTATACTGTATGTAAACTGATTTACATATAAGTGTTTATTATGTGATTTAAAATTGTTGCGTGGTTTGTTGAAACAACATCAGATTCTGTGATTAACAGCAGAGACTGGTCTAAACGCACTGAGCATCACTATGATGTTGCTGCATGTGCTGCTCCTCCTCTGTGGTGAGTATTTAACTTTGCCTGAACCATAGTTTGCTTGTTTCTTTTCCTCATTCAACACAAATGGATTTTGATTACTTTAAATCAAAATGGCACATATGTTTTCCAACATGTAGAAGGTATGGTGCTAAAAACGGAATATTTCTCCTCAGCTTTTCCTCTTTCAAATGCTAAAGGCCGACTAAGAGAATTCCAACTAATAAATGAAAGATTCA
>NW_015532786.1:0-473 GCF_001515645.1 Sinocyclocheilus grahami
ATACTTTTTGGTGCTATATTATGAACTGACCCGTCTTACATGAACAAAGCTGTGCTGATTTAAAAGATGCTTTCAACTTCTGATGGACGTGTCATCACCTGACATGTGACCCTTGCTTTAGAAGCATGACTGGTGAAGGACAAGTGCCAAATGAGTGATAGATGTGATAGAACACAGTCAGAGTGAACACTAATGGCCTTTCCTTCAGATTCCTCATCTGTTCAAGAAGCAACCAGAACACCAGCAGAAATACCTGTAGAAACCAGTTCATGTTTTAGACTTCATTCAAAAGACTTTCTCATTTTATATGCTAATTATTTGACAAAACTAATCACAAAATCATTCAATTTCATTTAAACGGCATCCTTCTCAATGGTAACAGACATTCAGATATTTGACCCGAGGAGGATTTCAGAGATAAACCTGCAAGTCTGAATGAGAGTCTGATGTTTTTATGGACGACAGTAGCTGTG
>NW_015532787.1:0-472 GCF_001515645.1 Sinocyclocheilus grahami
TCTTAAATAGCATGCATATTACTAGCATATTGGCTGTTTATTGTACTTATAAAGCACATATTATTGCCTTATTCTGCATGATCATATTTTAGATCCCATAATTCCACCCATACCTAAACTTAACAACTTAGTAAGGTAATTATTAATAAATATTGAATAAACAACAAATTAGGAGTTTATTGAGGCAGAAGTAATAGTTAATATTTATAAGTGTAAAAGTAAAGACTGATTTATATATATAAATCAGTCTTTACTTTTACACTTATAAATATTAACTATTACTTCTGCCTCAATAAACTCCTAATTTGTTGTTTATTCAATATTTATTAATAATTACCTTACTAAGTTGTTAAGTTTAGGTATGGGTGGAATTATGGGATCTAAAATATGATCATGCAGAATAAGGCAATAATATGTGCTTTATAAGTACAATAAACAGCCAATATGCTAGTAATATGCATGCTATTTAAGA
>NW_015532788.1:0-472 GCF_001515645.1 Sinocyclocheilus grahami
AAAAAAAAAAAAGCAAGATCAGCCTTTTCCCTCATTGTATCTGCTAAGAGAGAAATATGAGATAAAGCATGTTATATCCTCTCACTTTTCCACGTTGCTTGCTGTTTGTTAACAATGAATTATTCTCTGCTTCTTAGAGATCTATGAAGTCTAAAAACATCATTAATATAACATTGAAATACATATTAAGCAAAAAATTTTATTTTCACACATGACAAGTAAAACAATGTTCAGCATCTGATTTAAATTCAAGAATACTTGTAATTGCCGTTTGCCCACAATATGTTCATTTTTGGTTTTGGAAAGAAAGTTTTGGTTTGCTCTGAATTTTTTCAGTTTAATATCTTATCAATTAGCTCAACATTTGAAAGCACTTGAGAAAAGATATATTAAGCTCAACTTTTCCCTTCAACAATAAAGCTACAGATCTGCTAATTAGCCCGAATGAGTAAAACTTGTGAAAATGAAGACA
>NW_015532789.1:0-472 GCF_001515645.1 Sinocyclocheilus grahami
TTCCCTGATTTCCAGACCGAACTTCATGCGGCCAATCAGGAGCTCGCTTACCCTGGAGGCGTGTCTGCCGGTGTCCCTTCCGATCCCGAATCCGAGGGCGGCGCCTCCCCTGACCACGCCCTACGGTTGTGGATGCAGGAAGTGAAGTCAGAGCACAGTTCCTGTCTGTCAAGCCGAGCAAACTCTGTCCTGTCCCTCACCGATACGGAACAAGAGCGCAAGTCTGAGCCAGAGAACGGTACAAGATTATTTGATATTATTACACATTTTTTGTAGGTCAGCCAGATTATGGTGGTGATGATGATGTTCAATAATATTTCATTCTTGTGTGTGCGGGTTACTCTAGAGTGCCCTCATCAGTGTATGACTTTACAATTTTAATGAGAGTTGCCGCAGAGGGAGATACACAAGCAGTTAAACAGACTTCCTAGTCTTGCTGCGCACACACACTCACGCACACACACACACACAC
>NW_015532790.1:0-472 GCF_001515645.1 Sinocyclocheilus grahami
ATCTACAAAGTGCGGTGTCTCAAGAGAACAACTAATATTATGAAGGACAATGTTCATCCCGCTGCAGGACTGTTCTGCCTACTTCCATCTGGGGAAGGAAGGGATGGATACTGGACATTATGTAATGGTCAGAAATTGCACATTTTATTTAATGCCTATTATGGCACCACTTTACTCTAAGGACTAACATTTAACTGCTTATTGTTGCACATTATGATCTACCTCATTGCAATGTTTGCAGACTCCGCAAATGCTGCACACATTGTCTGTTGCATTATGTTGTTAGTATTATGCTATTGTTAGATATGTCCCTATTTTTGTACTATGATGCTCTCGGAGGTACTGTGTTTAGTTTCTTCCTGTAGGGAGGGATGACAATAAAAAGTACTTGACTCAGCCAGCTAACCTTGACGGCCCTGGTTGTGCGCGACCTGATATTTAGATTTTTTATTTGTTTGACAGGGAAAGCTGT
>NW_015532791.1:0-472 GCF_001515645.1 Sinocyclocheilus grahami
AAATAATGATCTTTAAAAAAGCATCATATGACTCCTTTAATAAGATGTTTATATGGTCAGTCACACTGTGCAGAAATTGTATGTAATTGATTTGTTTTTAAATGTCATACAATGTGATCTCATTATTACTATTCACAGGTAAATGTGTTTAACACAGGCATACTTTAGCTAACATCAGATTGATCTAATTAGACACTAAAATGGTTTTGTTCTGTTTGTATGATTTTTTAAGCCTGACAGTACTAACACATACAAATCAATACATTAGCAGAAAAAAGCAAATATGTTTCACTTCTTTTTCATACTTAGTTTAGTTAGTAATTAAATTAATCCATACCAAAAATAATACATTTTTACTGCAAATAATAATAAATACATTAAATAAATATTATTTAAAAATATTTAAAATTAATATAATGTAATTTTTAATTAAATTAATATAAATTGTAAATATTAGTATAACTATGAAATA
>NW_015532792.1:0-472 GCF_001515645.1 Sinocyclocheilus grahami
TTTCTGGAAAAGCTGTGTCCGTCATGGTTAAACAGTCATGTAAAAAGACATAAAAGGTTCATTAATGCATGAAAGTTACTGTTGACGCATTGGGTCTCGTTTACTATATATGTGCTTGTATGTGTGCAGTTGCTGTCTAAGAATGATATTGATATATGTTATTTATATACACCAATTTATTTAGGATAAAATGTGCAAAAATGAATATACAAATAATATAATGGGATACATTTTATAACAATATAGGACAATATAACAAAAAATAGAAATACAAAAGAGGAGAAGAAACAAAAATTACATGAACAAACAATTACATGTACCTGTTGTACATGTTACCTGTATGCAAAGAAGATAAAGAAACAAAAGATACATGCAATAACTAACTTAATAAATACATTTTAGGAGTCTAAATTATATATTATATAAATATATTTATAAAAACAAATATATGTATACATTCATTAATACAAAA
>NW_015532793.1:0-472 GCF_001515645.1 Sinocyclocheilus grahami
TTCTATATGCACATATATGAATAAATAACTGAAATGTTAAGTTTAGGATATAGCCTATTAATCTAATAACAATGCAAAAAAAACTACAAAAAACGTTATAGTTTATAGCTTCAAGTTCATATAGAGTGCTACCTATTTTAGAAATCCTGTTAACATTTCACGGTTTAATTTCAGATCGTGAGAACCAGTCTGTCCTGATTACGTGAGTAAATATTCTTCTGCAGACACAACCTGAAGCTTTTCAATTATAATTGTAAATCAGTAAAAGAAGTATGACTAAATGATGATCTCATATATATCTCCAGTGGAGAATCTGGTGCAGGAAAGACTGTGAACACAAAACGTGTCATTCAGTACTTTGCAACTGTCGCGATGTCTGGTGCAAAGAAGGCAGAGCCTGGCCCTGGAAAAATGCAGGTTAGTATTCACCTATTCTAGACAATGTTATTGATGACAGTGTTTGTGAATCACC
>NW_015532794.1:0-472 GCF_001515645.1 Sinocyclocheilus grahami
AAAAAATGAACTTTCCAGCAAAGGGAGGAATAATGATATCACTGAAAAGGTTAAAACAGTGTTCTGGTTGTTTATATACTCACTGTTTATTGCACTGAATCCAGCTGTGTGAGCTGCTGTCCTGACCACAGTTGCCACGCTCCGTACCTTCAATGTTCAGCTTCTCATAACACATGCGATCTGCTGCATCTAATGACACACACACAGTCAAATAAACCAAGCATTGTGCATGTGCAGTTTTAGTATTATTAGAATTAAACAAGAGATATGTACATGCACTTAAACTATAGTAGACACTATGGATGCGTTTACACTTGGCATTAATATGTGATCTGATCACCGTGATCCGATCAAGCAGATCGGATCATCAGTCAATCAGAACATGTCGCGTTTACACTTGGCAACATCAACTGACTTTTCTATTCTAGTTTTCTTTTGAAAAGCATTTTCAGTCGTGGGACATTTTACAAAT
>NW_015532795.1:0-472 GCF_001515645.1 Sinocyclocheilus grahami
AAGACTGTCTACATTTATTTACCAAAGCAGCCTGGGACAGAAAATTTATTTATATTTTAACTTAAAGCAGCTTTAAAAATAATGTATGATTTCACAAGTTATTTTAAGGTATTATGTAAATTTGTAAGTTGTGGGCAGATTTTATTTTATGTAATGTAAAATAAGTGACATCTCTAGATCTCAACTGTCATAAATAGTGAATTGGACTGAAAGTTAATTTATAATTTAACTTAATGAAGCAACTTTAAAATAATGTATGGTTTCATAAATTATTTTAAGGTATTTTGTAAGTTGTTTGGAGCTTTTTCTTTTCTTTTATATTATTTATTTTCTTTTATTTTTAAACCTTATTTAATGCACAAGGATGCTTTATAAACAATATTTAATTTGTAAGGTGTCCAGTAAATGGCTGATTTATTTTATTTCATTTTATTTTATTTATTTATTTTTTCAGAAGAGTGAAAGCTGAAAA
>NW_015532796.1:0-472 GCF_001515645.1 Sinocyclocheilus grahami
TTAATCTGCATATAAAACATAAGAAAGGAGATATTTGTTTAATGTTTGATATGAAGCATGTATCGTTTATATACGTTGGCTATATCGCCCAGCCCTACTGCATCCTCACCTGTTTTCCCAGGCAGTTGCTGTTTTTCAGTATATCATACACCCTGTGAGCTTTCTCTCTCTGCTGAGCCACATGGGTGTCTTGCCCAGCGAGGGCAAAGTGGGGCAGGATGTTGACCATGATCTTGGGAAAGCAATTAGCCAGCAGCTGCTTCCAGTCCTGATCCAAGTGAGCGCCAATGGATTTCACCTCCTCAAAATCATTCAGGAAGACCAGGTGTGGGATCAGCACATGGTAGGATGACCTGAAATTTGAATACATAATTACAGTATAATTACAGAAGAACCCAGATGTAAAAGTTTGTAATATTTATTATTTTTTTTAAAGTGACATTAAATAAATGGTCCTAAAATAGGCTTCTTA
>NW_015532797.1:0-472 GCF_001515645.1 Sinocyclocheilus grahami
GTGTATATATACTGTATATGAACGTAGTCAGATAGGTTACCATGAGATATGATCCAAATCAGAGCAGTTGTTTTTCTGGCACTCCATCTAGACTATAAAAATAAAAAAATTATGCATAAACTTAGGTTGTAAACAAATATTTGTTTACTGAAACACATCAGCAATAGTGTAAACAAAGATTAAAGAAATATTACACACAAGAACTTTTAGGATTTTCTCATGAAGTTTATGTTTCGACACATTTAACCTGGTCTCTGTATGCTTTTTAACTTGAGAGAGAATAAATCATTTTGGCCTGTTCGTCATACAGTGATCATATGGCTCCGGTGGGAAGAAACCCGGAAGTAAAGGTAAACAACAACGGCTTGGACTACCAACCTCCAGCTGCTACCGCGATGTAATATATTAGATGTCCAATCCCACGAGCTGTTTTGTTGAAGGGATACAGCAACTGGATCGAGGGCTACGTCAC
>NW_015532798.1:0-472 GCF_001515645.1 Sinocyclocheilus grahami
ATTTAAAACAAAAATGAAATTAAGTTAATAATGTCACTTTAGAGTGACATTTTGGAATGCACTTTTAAAAATCAGTCAAATGACCTTTCCTTTCTTTAAGAGTTTCTGCTGTGCTGCTTTCAGACCAGCTTCTGAACACATGGCACAAGCATGCACAGCATGGTTCTGCTCTCCAAGAAAACCATGAAACTTTGATGGAAAATCAATTCACTATGGGCTCTCCTCCGCCGTTCCCCCTTCATCTTCCTAAAGGTTGGTTTGATCTTTATCTCTCCTCTCAAAAAACATTTCTGTTTGCCTCCCAGCCTCTGACAGAACAACTCGACCAATTGATTCCCGTGTGACGGGAAATGCCACAGAAACAGCCCTAAACACTGAACGAGAACTCTCTCAAGAGAACCTCAAATCCTCAATCTCTGGAGAGGAAATCTGAGCAGAGCAGCTTTGTTTGCTATAGCTTTAATGAGCATCA
>NW_015532799.1:0-472 GCF_001515645.1 Sinocyclocheilus grahami
CTGCTCATTTCAGTGTTATATGCTTTAATCACACTTTATAATTAGTTAGAACGTAGTTACAGTACTTATGAACATACTATTCATACTACATGTAATGTTGAACATTTTCTGGTGGTTATCATTTGGGTTTACAGTAGTTGTGTGATGAGTTGGAAAAAGTGTCCAGTTTCAGACTCTTCAAAGTCCTTCAGAGCTTCATATTACAAATATTAGAGCTCATTGTGAGTCATATGTGTCATTTAAGGTTAAAGACTTGATTCAAAGTGCTTTTGAACATACTTTCTTCACACAAACCTGCCAGACGGGTAACGTTAGCAAACTCGTCTGTCTTCCTTTCACCTTTCGCTCTGAGCAGTGTACAATGTCACGTTAAAGTGAGATTTATTCGCTTTTGTATAAGTTTTTATAATGCTACAGTGATTCATACATGACAATTGCCGGAATATGATCTAATAGATGATGATGATGATGA
>NW_015532800.1:0-472 GCF_001515645.1 Sinocyclocheilus grahami
TTAGGCCACGACTTCCCCCAATCAAATGACATTAATCGGATAAAATAGTTTTTCTTTGAGATGCCTCAACACAAAAACTACTGATTTATTGGTTAAACAATGTGACAGTTGGAATTCCTTAGTTTTAGTTTTTTTTTTATGTAATTCAGTCCAAAACATAAGAGCTATATATATTCCCATTCCCTATAAACAACAAGCATTATTCTGCATAATGTATAGAATAATGTTATTTTGAGAACATTTTGAAAATGAATTAGTTATGCCAGACACTTTGACTTGAATTCATAATGGATTAAAATTAAATGCAGCCAGAGATGCATGTTCTGCAATCCAAACTAAATATACTGGAGTATGTATGCTTAAAATTAACAGCTCAATACCATTTTACAACACAAGTACAATTTAAACATGTTGCTTCAGACAAATTTTCAAGTTTTATTTATTTTATTTTATTCTATACAGTATATAGTAT
>NW_015532801.1:0-472 GCF_001515645.1 Sinocyclocheilus grahami
AACTTGCAATCTGTAACCTATTACATTTCCAAAGTAACCTTCCCATCACTGGGTATAAGTAGCAGAGGGTAGTGCCAGGCAGGAAATGTACAGTTGTAGCTTATACCAACATGCTTATACCATTTCTTTTCAACCACACTTTCTACATTTCTCCTTTGACAGACATTCAAATGTAGCTATGTATTCTGATAAAACAAAAACTTATGCAAGCTTTTGATCCTTGTTTGTTGATATAAGTTAAGCAAGGGTTGTAACATTGGCAACAATTATCAGTGGGAAATTGTTGTAAAAGATGAACTGTAAAGATGGTATGTATATTTTCTTAAAAGTTACATTCTTAATGTAAAGGATGCATAAGAAAAGGCATAAAATAAAGTATTCAATGTAATCAATGACATCAAAAGTTAACCCTTTATGGTACGAAATTGGCATATGGCAAGAATTAATTTCTATTTTATTCTAAAAAAAAAAA
>NW_015532802.1:0-472 GCF_001515645.1 Sinocyclocheilus grahami
GTACTTCCTTTTAATTTTGTAGGATACTATTAACACTAGCTGTTATATATTGTTTAACTTTGTTCCCTAGTATCTGCTTATTATACTGCATTTTTCAGGGGTTTGTTTTGCTCTTTTTATGATATCTGGCAACCCTTCACCTGGAGTTTTAATCAAGAAAGGGAAGAGTACAATTGTGACTAGAAGAAGAGCAGCAGCATGCAAACTGAACATAACCTAACAGCTACTGTTAGTACTGACTTAGTAGTTTAAATTACAAGGACACAAATAATCAGCGAGGAACTCATAGCTCAACAATAAACCATGAGAAAACATGCTCAAGTAATAATATTGTTATTTAAAATTTGATCATTCATAATTATTATTAGTCTTTTTTTTTGACAGTTCTGCAGCTGTTACCTGAATGAGATGAATTTTTATTATTTATTTATTTTATTTTTTTATTATTAATTTGCTTAAATTACGACTACAT
>NW_015532803.1:0-472 GCF_001515645.1 Sinocyclocheilus grahami
CAAATAAATGCAGCCTTGGTGAGCAGAAGAGACTTTTCAAAAACTCCTACCGACCTCAAACCTTTTAAAGTAGTGTACATTAGTTGTTTTGTCTTGTTTCTTTCTGCAAAAGTTTAACAAGACGATGATCTGAGTAACTGAGACTGTGCTATTTGAATGTCTGCCGGTGAATGATTGTGTGAAACTCCGAGCACTAAGAAAAGATTCCATTCAGTGCAGAAAACAGCTGCAGTAACCATCAACCACACAGCAGAGCGAGTGACGCTGCTGTTTGTCAATGTGTGTCAGGTTTCACGCGTGTGTGAGGAGTTTGCCTCTGGGTCAGAACGTGGAGTCGAACCCGTGCTTCTTCCTGAAGATGATCTGGACGATGGCTCGAGTCACCAACAGACTCATCAGACACATCAATAAAGGCAGGAGCGCTGGTTTTGCTTCAGACAGTCATGTTAAAAACACACACACACACACACAC
>NW_015532804.1:0-472 GCF_001515645.1 Sinocyclocheilus grahami
AAAAAATAAACATTCTTTTTTGGCACTGATTGATTCCAGGAAGAAGCTTTAACATTCATATCCTTTCCATCCACAAAAGGTTCAAAATGTTCTTTAGATTATTCAAATTCTTTACACAGCCATAAACATCTGGTCAGGCCTTGGAGAAACCTCTGAATTCTGCTGCACTTTCTGTTCAAATGGCACTCAGAACAGCAGCCTTGTGGATGAAAGTCTCTGTGAGTTTATGAAGGAAAATCATTTCGGGATTCATGAAATCCACAGCTGCCAGATGATTTTTGTCAGTTAAGTCAGTTCTAGTCTTGTTTGCTGATTCCATTCCATGACAGCGACCCATGATGCCTCTGATGAAGCAGGTGATGCTGTTTGACATGTTGTGCTTTCAGCACGTAATGAATTTCGGCAGTGAGAACAAAGGCTCTGTTTGAGATTCCCATTCCCGTATCACTGTATTCTCTGTCATCACCAGATG
>NW_015532805.1:0-472 GCF_001515645.1 Sinocyclocheilus grahami
AAAAAAAAAAAATGTCATGCAGTTCTAAAAATTAAGAATCCTTTATAAGAACAATCATTTATTTGCTGCATTATCTAGTGGAACATCGACTGCAGTTTCCTGGAATGAAAATGAGAAATGATGAAACACTAACCTGTTTTCTCTCTTCCTCTCTGTTTGCTGCTAGTACTGGAATGAAGTGATTTGAATTCAACTCTCAGTAGTGAACATTAATGCTAGCAGGCTTACATTAGCGTATTTGTGTTGTGTCTGTCCGCTGTAGCTCAAACAACCACAGCAACATTTCTTTTCCAGCAGGTTTTAAAGCTGATTATTTGGAGGGTTTCAGAGTTTTAAGTCCAGTAATGCCTAGCTGAATGATATGAGGGGACATTAGTTGAGATCTCAGGACACCATCACGGCTGAAGAAGCATGACTAATCATAATGAATGCTTATTAGCATCTTAATAAAGTATGGGAGAACTAGAGTGTA
>NW_015532806.1:0-472 GCF_001515645.1 Sinocyclocheilus grahami
CAAATGTCAACATTGGCTACCACAAATCACTTACCCCACCTTTAAACAAAATAGGTTTATTTTAGCTTCAGTTTATTTTAACGAATACCTTCCTATAAAAGATCACGCAATTTGGTGAATATGTTGGTGAGATCAGATGTCCATTTATTTTGCAATAGCTATTTTGGTCTTTACATCACAAAACAGTAACATGCACAACAAAAAGAGCAAATAAAATGGATGCCCATTGAATTTAAGAAGAAATAAAAAGATCTAAACTCCAGTGCAAGTGGTTCATTTACAAAGACTGTTTGCAAATAGAGTTTGTCCAAGGTCATACAGAACCAGGAAAACAAGAAAAAAGACTTCAGAGTATTAAGACTACAATATTTAATAATCACATATATTACAAAATTATTGACAAAACATATTCAAGATTTCAAGATAAAAAAAAAAAAAATTATAGCCTGAATGCACTGTAAGTCGCTTTGGA
>NW_015532807.1:0-471 GCF_001515645.1 Sinocyclocheilus grahami
AAAAAAAAATCAGCTTAACATGCTTCAAGTACCCCATAAGTCAGAAGCAATCCTTGTGGCTTCAGTATTTTTCCAACACCATTAAACAAACCCTGAAGCAGGTGAAAAAAATGTTAGGTGATTTATAATGCAGACATTCAACAAATAGAAAGAAAGAGAAAGAAAAGTAAGCATGCTTAATACCGTTGTGCAGGCCAGAGGTGAGATGTGCATCATGTTGATGTTCACGATGAGGTCACATGACTCGGGTTGAATTCCAGCCCAGTTCTCCCAACTCTGAGACACATCGAGATACATGGGGGGCTTGACATTCTGCAGCTTATGATACTCTCTATATGCCTCAATACTGCAATACAAAAGTGAAATCACAAATTGGTTCTTAAAATAAGTCATTAGACATTTAGCATTCAATAGCAGGAATTAATTTATGGTATGCAGCCTAATCTAAAGAAGAGTCGGGACTCAGGAGGG
>NW_015532808.1:0-471 GCF_001515645.1 Sinocyclocheilus grahami
ATATATATATATATATATATATATATATATATATAATTTTTTTTCCAGTAATGACTGGATGACTGTATATTACCTCTAACATATCATAGCCCACTTTTCACAATCCAGTCAGTTCCCGGAGGAATCACCCTTTCCTACATTATTTCCTTCTGAATATATAGTACATCAAATACATCACATTGCTGAAGTTAAAAGCAGTGAAAAAAATGATTTCTTTTGTTAAATCTAGCAGTTGCTTGATAAGAAACATCTGTTTTTGTTGAATTATCATGATTACAATCATGGTTCATACATAAATGCGTCAGTCAGAGGAAAGTGCCCCAGATCTGCGCATGATGAACGACAGCACACTGTCCTCAAAGCTTCTTATGCCTCTACGAGAGGGCTAAATCAAAAGTAGGCCAACACAGTGCACTAAGATGACATGTTCCATTACACATCCTTCACTTTAAATGCTTGTGACATGCACAA
>NW_015532809.1:0-471 GCF_001515645.1 Sinocyclocheilus grahami
CGAATGTGGATTTTTATTTTAAATTCGACGAATATTCAAAATTCTCATTTTTTTTGACAGCTCTAGTTCCTATAACTGCTTACATCTTTTGCACGCCTTGGTCGTGTCCTGAGTGCTTTGTCTTCATTTCTAAGGACAGCCCCCTAAAATGTATACACCCTAACTACAATGTAGAGTTGATGACTGCAGCACAACAACAACAGCACATTCTCAATAAAGAGTCCTGCTGAAGACAGACCCGATTCTCCTGGTCTTAGCATCTGAGTTTCCCACAATACTCCTTAACAAATGGCCAAACAGAATGAAGACAGAGCTTCACAAAACGTACAATTTTAACCTGAGGGTTCAGGGACGGAGCCCGCTCTCTCTGGGCCGGGGTGGGTATATTGTGCAGGTTCCAGCCTGTTGGACTCTGATCCGGAGAACTGCTAGCTGTAGAGAGATGGCCAAAAACATTAACCTGATCCATAT
>NW_015532810.1:0-471 GCF_001515645.1 Sinocyclocheilus grahami
TAATGTTATACTAATTGTTGAATACCAAAAACGTCTACTGACCATTTTGAAGAAACTCTTTGAGAATCATAGTTATGGCTCTGTCTTACAAGAGGAATTCCCTTTTTTGTATGTATTGAAAAGGTGCTTGGTTTCATCAAGGGAATGTCCTGTATGTGGTTGCTGTCCTAAGAAAAGAACAGTGGGTACCTTTTTGTTGAAATAAGTGTTTAACTATGATGTAAGTACTAGCGTTAGTGGCAATATTCATAAAAAGAAATTATATCTCTCCTTGTTAAGTGACCAACACCTTTTTTTAACACCCTACCTGGCGACAAAGTGACTACACCCGCCAAACATTATATACCTCTGTTAAAGCATATTGGGAAACACATTAAAATAAATAGTGAGGACAGTTGCATATACATATATGCTATT
Organism: Sinocyclocheilus grahami; assembly: GCF_001515645.1. Taxonomy (NCBI): domain Eukaryota; kingdom Metazoa; phylum Chordata; class Actinopteri; order Cypriniformes; family Cyprinidae; genus Sinocyclocheilus; species Sinocyclocheilus grahami. The sequence goes on from NW_015532810.1 coordinate 418, forward strand.
CATGCAATACATTTGAAAATACTGTCTCTTATATCAAATCTCTTATGTTTCTTT
>NW_015532811.1:0-471 GCF_001515645.1 Sinocyclocheilus grahami
ATCAAATTAAATCAAAGAGCACATAATCAACTTGCTGCCGTGATCGTGTCAACGAATGGCCAAAGTTCCAGGTAAGTTCCAATGTACAGATGTACAGTAGAAAAGTGTGTTTTTGCATCATCTCATGTTTTAGAGAAAAATCTAATCAAATGCGCCTTTGCCCCAGTGATCCCGTTGTACCATAGTACTGTCACAGCACTTTTCACAAGGCTAGTGTAGTTGTTTTTTATTTTATTTTGTTTGTCTGTGGACTGGAACTTACACTTTTGTTTCTTTTACAGAACAGGTCCCTAAACCTGTAATAAAAACAGAGAAGACTGAAGTTAACCCTGATGCGGTCACGGATAGGTCCGCAAAATAAAGAGCTGTAGCAGTTCAAAATGCAGCAAATTTAATGAACGAAACAAAAGCATATACAAAAACAATGCAACAGTGTACACTAAACACAAACAACACTAGATAATGAAATAT
>NW_015532812.1:0-471 GCF_001515645.1 Sinocyclocheilus grahami
GGAGAGAGCAAGGAAAGAAGGCAGAAATGCATACTTCAGCGGAGCAAGGGCTTTCGTCACTGGTAAAGAGATTCATCCTGAAGAAGGCAACGGAACTACATAGACTTATTATCGTCTTGTTGCAGTCTGCAATTGGCGGCATCATGTAAGATAGGTTGATCTTTGTTTGGGAAAGGAAAAAACGAAAGAAAAGAAGAAATGTATGCTTTTGTGTTCTAAATCTGGTGGTTATAGGAACTGGATGTTCGTTAATTTTTTCTTTCCCTAATGTTTGCAACTGTGAAAATTCTTGCCTAACATTCGTGAAAATCCCATTATGTAAAAGTTTAAAGTTTAGGATTCTATACTCTTGTGGTTCTTTAAGTAATCGTTGAACGTTTATGTCTCTTTCTTTATTTTCTATCAATGCCAGAGGTATTCGTGATATTTTGAAGAGGAAAGCTTTATTTTTGTATTGCAAAGGGAAAAGTG
>NW_015532813.1:0-471 GCF_001515645.1 Sinocyclocheilus grahami
GCATCATTTTTTTTCTTCTGATACAAAAAGTCTTTGAATGTGGTAGTTGTCCATTTAGTAGTCTTTTTTGTATTAACCTCTTCCTTGTCGTCTTCAATCTGCTTCAGCTCTGCTGGTGTTATTTCCTTGTACCATTTTTCTTTACATTTCTCGTTTGATGTTATATTCTCCAGTTCGTCCAGTTCATCTTGTGCTTCTGCCCATTTATCAAAATTGCCATAATGACCGTATGAGCTAAAATGACACGCGAAAATCATCCATTTAGCCTAGCTAAGTAAATCGGAAATGTTTACTGTAACCATCTCACTCTGTATTACTATTCAACTGTAACTGTATGTTACTATGGTTACCAATGTTTATAGGAAGCGTATTAATATAGAACGTGATTAAACTGACTTGGAACTACATGTGCAGTTAAACAAATTGAATCAACACCTGCCAGCCAATCAGAATCGAGTATTCAGACAGACC
>NW_015532814.1:0-471 GCF_001515645.1 Sinocyclocheilus grahami
CTTTGGATAAAAGTGTCTGCTAAATGTCTAAATGTAATGTAAATGAACATTGGTGTGTTTATTTATTGACATTTCCTCTCCTCAGTCAGCCACACGCTCTATATGCATTAATACTTTACTTTGGATCCCACTGTACAGGTTACAGAAAGACAAATTGAAAGAAAACAAGGTTGAGGAAGATGTAGATAAAGAAGGACGAAAGTAGTGTTATTTTGTGATCTGCAGAGCTCGAGTTTTCCTCTCCTCCACAACAGTTTACCAGCAGCAGATTGACAAACTCCTAACGTTTAACAGCCACCGCAGGCCCACACATCCCCATTTCTCCTTCATGTTCACTGATTCATTCTGGCCCTGCGTGGACTCGGGGGAAGGTGGATCAGAGAAATACTCTTTCTCTTTGTGTCCTCGCTGGGTGCTCTGCAGCCACCCTGTCCTCATTAAAAGGAAATGGGGGCATGCTTGCTATCTCGG
>NW_015532815.1:0-471 GCF_001515645.1 Sinocyclocheilus grahami
TCTGGATTTCAGCTCGATGGCCTTCTTCACTGTTGGGAGAGGGTAAAGGTGAAGTGTGTGGAAGTGGAAATCACAATCCATTTATACAGTTAGCAAAGCCTGTCAAGTGCCAAAGAGTGCCAACACCTCATTGAATATGAGCAATCCTCTATGAATCAGTCTTGCATGGGCAACCAAAATAAGACTGTCCTGATGGGCAGAGGTTTTTTATAATTAGCAGAGGTATGACAGATCTCAAATGATGTGCACACTTTGTTATCTGAAACACAACTATCATTGTGGCATGCAATTATTGGACACCTACCAATATTTGCATCATCTGGAGCCAATTTAGATTTCAAGGCATTTCTGAATTCAGTCCTGTAATTATGCCATGTAGGATACCAATTTATTACCCGGGTATCATGAAAATTCACCTTGCATAATTTCCTCTCTGTATGGCATCTGCCCCATCAACAGTGTTGGGAGTAA
>NW_015532816.1:0-471 GCF_001515645.1 Sinocyclocheilus grahami
ATGCCTCGTCTCTGGTGTTTCAGGTGATTTACGAGCTGCCGACAGGCAATCAGTGGTGTTTCGATGTGCAGTGGTGTCCTCGTAACCCCGCCCTCCTGTCAGCCGCATCGTTTGACGGACGGATCAGTGTGTACTCTGTGATGGGAGGACGTCTTCAGCAGCAGCAGCACAGCACGGTGGACCAGGTGAGATTATGGGAACATTTAACCTGCTTTTCTTTGAGGAATGATGATCACATGATCTCTCTCTCTGTTCTTAGATCTCGGCTTCGTTTGACACCAGCGACCCGTTTGGAAGCGGTCAAGCTCTTCCTCCTCTGCAGGCTCCTCAGCCCTCAGTCGAAATCACCATCATCCCTCCGCTAAAAAAGCCACCCAAGTGGGAACGGAGGCCTGTCGGCGCGTCCTTCGCTGTGAGTATTTTAGGGATGTCGAGACGTCTGTTATTTTAAAGGTGACATATCATGAAATC
>NW_015532817.1:0-471 GCF_001515645.1 Sinocyclocheilus grahami
CGTGTGTATGTTTTGATGTGTACATTTATTTGTATCATTTAAAACTATTAATTGTAGTTCATTTTTAATTAGACAAAATAGTATACCATTATAACTATATTTTTTATGTACTGAATAATATTATTTTCTTTAAATAGATTTTATTAATAATAATTTTGTCTATTTATTGACCATAACATACAAATAATTATTTGCTAAATTATTGTTTATTATTATTTCTATACTATTATAGTATTTGTTAATATGTTGAATTAGCTTATAATTTATGTTTTCATTTTAGTTTAAGTTTTAGTAATTTTGTTATGCTCGTTTTTGTCTTTATTTAGGTTACATTTTTTAAGCTTTAGTGCTTATTGTATTTCAGTCAGTTTTAGTTGTTTTATGTTTTCCATTAAAAATATAAAATAAATTTCAGTTAACAAAAACGAAATAGTTTTAAAGGGGTCATATGATGCGATTTCAATTTTTCCT
>NW_015532818.1:0-471 GCF_001515645.1 Sinocyclocheilus grahami
AAAAAAAGTAACCAAGAAAACAAATTTGCTTTGCCAGGTCTTCATATGAAGAACCAATAATATTAGACAAAAAATATGTAGTGAATCAATGTCATCTTTGCCATGCACATATGCAATATAAACTGTTGTATTCTTTTTGTCATGAGGATTCTCTGTGATTGGTATGAGGTCCTCTTGGCCGTGATTAAATCATATCTAAAGGCATTGTCTTTAGTCTGTCTGGTTACTGCAGGTGTACAGAAGGTGTAGTGGAACACTAGAGATCTTAGTTCCGAGTGATAGTTGATACTCTTAGGCGATGGGTAACAGTAATTCCTAACTGAATTGTCTAACATCTTGATCTCCAGTGTGGTAAAAGAAGTCACCTGAGGATAATTTTGTTGTTGGGAAACCTTTGGTTTAACTTAAGTAAGGTGCATAGGGGAATTTATACCAAAAATGACAAATGTATTTCTCTGTTGTGATTGACAA
>NW_015532819.1:0-471 GCF_001515645.1 Sinocyclocheilus grahami
AGAGGTTTCGTTGAGTCTGGAATAAAGCTGAATTCGGTTATCTAAATACCAAATATGCAATAAAGCGTTGTCAACTTTATCTATTTGCACCTTACATTACAGTCCGGCAGAAATTGTTTCATGAGCTAACATAAAGTGTTTTCCAGGTAATGATTTCCAGCTAAATGAAGTGTTGTTCTAGTCAATCATTAGCTATATATTTTTTTACATTTCCTCCTCCTTTAGCTAAATAAATATAGGGTAGACTCATGTCAGCATTTTCAACAAGACAAGGCTCTAAATGAGTATCCAGGTAAGTCAATATGCTTAATTTCATTTGCTTTTTATTTTTCTCCTGTATTATATAGTCAATAATACAATAAAACATTCTGAGACAAAATTGGAAAAATAATACAAAAGATAAACTTAAACAGCCTATCAATAAAATATGTTCTAAATATTCTTAAAATAATAAATATAAAAATTTAAAAA
>NW_015532820.1:0-471 GCF_001515645.1 Sinocyclocheilus grahami
ACTTAATTTCTCCCTCCCTCAGATTTATGTTCTCTTACGAACAACTTCCATTGTGTGTCAAGAAATCACATTTTGATTATTGAGCTCCTACTCAGAATATGTAATCAAAGTTCAGCCCACACAGCTATAGTCAGAGGTTTATATTCATAAACCAGGCATTTATTGCTTCAGGAGCCCTAGTGCTTTTTGGCTTCATGTACATTTTATCAAACAGTTACGTGTGACTTGATTTTGATTGTGAACAATGAATGGTTTGGTATTGTGCTCACATGCTGGTGTCTTTCACTTAATTGAACTGTAGCTACTAATATCTGCAAACATTTAAAATGTTCAGACACCTAAAAGGTGCCAAGATTGAATGCTTAAGGGGACATCAGATGCCCATTTTCTACAAGTTGGCATGATTCTTTAGGGTCTTCAGGAAAGGTCGATAACATACTTTGGTTAAAATTTCTCAATGGTAGTGTAAAA
>NW_015532821.1:0-471 GCF_001515645.1 Sinocyclocheilus grahami
CTCTGGTGCCCATTACAGACACGAGCTGCCATTAATCACACACACACACACACACACACACAACATACACCAGATCTGACATGTCATTTATACTGTCTTACAGTACTGTGTTCTCATGTGTGTATAGAGATAAATGAGAGACACAGAGCAGCGAGAAAATCACATGCGATCGTGAAACCTGCTGTTCCTCTGCTGTATCAGTGAGGGCCAAAGCATCATCATCAGTCAGAACCGTGCTCGTTAATACAGTCAAGCCCTGCAATCAGGGCACTATTTAAAACACTCATCAAATCGAGCCAATGAAATACATATTTCAGCATTTCACGTGATCTCACACATCTGTAGATAGACACTTCTAATGAAGGGTAAGAATCAATTCAGTCTCGAGAAACCAAACGCTGCGTGTTTGTAAGAAACAAATCCATCAAGACATTTTTAACTAAAATACATTGAGTCCATAATCCATAATAA
>NW_015532822.1:0-471 GCF_001515645.1 Sinocyclocheilus grahami
ATCAAGCTAAAGTTGTTCAAAAACAACTAGACTGACCATCATAAACGAGTCATATCCTGCAATAATATCCTGCGATTGAGTGCAATGATTGAATAGCATTATACAAAAACGGCAGGTTAATCACAATATATATAATGCAAGAATAAGCAAAATAATATTAAAAATAAGTTTAAATCAGTTTGATTCTTCCTCTGAGAGTAACCGGAGCAGTGCTGCTATTCGTTAATCTCATGAGTCATGACAATACATGGTAGGGCATCAGTATAAATAAACTGTTTTACATATTGACGTTTATTGCTAAGTCCAACTAAGTTTAATTTTCTTCACAAAATTGGCGTCTGTTCTTTGACAATCATGCAGGTGGAAATGCCTTTACGCTACTATCCGGAGCCGGATGTGACGACACGCTGGATGTGATAAAGGCCTATTACAGTGCCATGAAAGCAGGGCCTAAAACTAACTTTTTGTCAC
>NW_015532823.1:0-471 GCF_001515645.1 Sinocyclocheilus grahami
GGGATGCAGGATGGAATTTCAGGATGAAGAGAGCAAGCAATTGGCTCCCATGGAGGAGGCGGATGTAGGGGAGGAGAGGAGGCCGTGGCAGTCTCCACGGCGACGGGCCTTTCTCTGCCCCACTGCACTGGGTACATACTCACACACACATTCATTACAGTTAATACAGATCAGTACAATCATTAGTTTCGCTTCAAATGTGACGTTGAAGTCAACTGCGTATTTGCTTTTCAACAGGTCGACGGTCTTCCTTTCACTTGGAGTGTCTGAGAAAACATAACAGACCTGATGTTTCACAGAAAACAGCACTACCACTGCATCTAGTGCATCATCAGGTAAATTATGCGTGCGCACACACACACACGCGCTTGACAAAGTTTTTTTTTTGTCCTTTTCACTTATTCATCTTCTGGTTTTCAAAGGCTCTGGCTGTGGCAGGGTTGAGTCCCTTGCTGAGACGGAGTCATTCTC
>NW_015532824.1:0-471 GCF_001515645.1 Sinocyclocheilus grahami
CATCATCATCATCATCATCACAGCGAGCGCAGCGGGACAGAGAGATGCCGAGCCCCGAGCACTACACAAGACAAGACACGGCGAATCACACGGTTACAGGTTTGTGGATCTACGGTGTCTTTGTGTAAAATATCTGGAACTTTAATAACAACTCGGAGTTTTTGGACAGGATTCGGTCGAAGGATTGGGAGAAACTACTTTTGAAGAAACTATAGAATAGTTTCTTCAAAAGAGAGGAATAAATGCATCTCGGATCGTTTGCTTCCTACTGCCGCCGATCCTGAATGAAAGACCGGAGAAAAAGATGTGAGATTTTACGTTAAACGGTTGTTTGAGAAGCGCGAGTAGTTGCTTTCAACTCTGTGGAGAGAAATATTTTCCCGCCGTTTGATTTACGTCGCTTCAAAATGTCCGATGTTGGATTGCTGCATTTGCTTCAACTTCAGAGTAAACAAAGGAACATGTGTAACC
>NW_015532825.1:0-471 GCF_001515645.1 Sinocyclocheilus grahami
GCTCTTAAACATTAATTAATATTAATACTATATTAATTAACATAATTAATCAACATTATCCCGCTTTCGTTTAGTAGCTTACTTCTTTGATAATGTATTGTTAGCGAATTATTATTAATTATTATCTTATTATATAAGATAATTCTCTATTATTATTATTATTTTTTTAATTATTATTATTAAACACTTACTTAGGAAAATACAAAAGTGAAAAAAACATGCGCCACAGAAAAGAGCCAGGGGTTCAAGGATGGCCAAACAATGCATAGCAATTAAAATTCAAAAGAGAGAGAGAGAGAGATTAAAAATAAATAAATAAATGAGAAAAATAAATAAATAAGCAGATCACGTAACAATAAACATAGCAATCTTTCCTACAAAACATAAATTCATATTATTAAATAAAAATTACACAAAATCACCCACAATTTGAGCACACATTAAACGTTTTAGTTGCCTTTTTGTTACAGG
>NW_015532826.1:0-470 GCF_001515645.1 Sinocyclocheilus grahami
ACAGAAAAGCAAATGTTTAAGTTGCAAGGTATTAAAAAACGAATGTTCTAATCATTGTGTAAAAATTTGAGTGGCACAGCAACACTAACCCAAAAAGGCAAATGACTGCTTCATCAACTGGCCCAAAACTCTCAGATTTTTCATTTTGTGGGTGTTGTGCTCTTTCTCCAGTCAGAAGACTTATTCTCATTGATAGAAACCCATGAGGGCAAAGGCCTGAAACTCTACGTCTACAACACAGACACGGACAACTGCAGAGAAGTGGTCATCACGGCCAACGGTTCCTGGGGTGGAGAGGGCAGGTGTGTGAGAAACTCTCTCGCTTTCTCTGCTTCCTGTGTCTGTGCGCATGTCTGACATGATTATTCTTCTTCGTTCACAGTCTTGGCTGTGGTATCGGCTACGGTTACCTGCACAGAATCCCTACTCGGCCCTTCGAAGAGGGCAAGAAAATCAGCTTCCCCGGACAC
>NW_015532827.1:0-470 GCF_001515645.1 Sinocyclocheilus grahami
GAGAGAGGTGAAGAAAGAGGAAGGCGAGGCCTTTGCCAGAGAACATGGACTGATCTTCATGGAGACTTCTGCAAAGACTGCATCAAACGTAGAAGAGGTAAAACAGCACTTGTGTGGCTCAGAGGTCTTCAGTGCTTGTGTCGTGATTTATGTTTGGCTTCTTGTGTGAAAACATGTGCACAGACGTGCATATAGATAACACCCTAGGGACACACAGACCGGGGAGAAAAATTTTCGGATCTCTGTGGTGGAAGCCAAGAAGCTAAAGCAGGGCTTCGAGATGGCTTTAAAAGAACGGGGGTGTTAAATTGTGGAAGTCCCTCCCCCATCCTCCCAGTATAAGACGACTCCATGATTAATTTGTCTCATTAGTGTCGTGTGAAGTCTCCTGACCCTTCCCCCACCCCTTTATGACGTTTCAATCTCCTATTTAAGGTTCATGCATATTCATAGATTCCCTGCCACACACA
>NW_015532828.1:0-470 GCF_001515645.1 Sinocyclocheilus grahami
GTTACACCCTGATATTGCAGAAGATAAATGGTGTATAATTTAGAGGTTAATATTTAGAAATATCCCCTTAAAATAATACAAATATTAAAGAAAAAAATATTGAGCTAAAATCACAAAAGCACAAATACATATTCATTCTTATATAACACTGTCTTCATTCATTTGTATGTTCATCTATAAGTGTTTGGGTTGTTTAATATTAGGATTTTGTTTAAAATCCCCCACCGCAGCCCCGCCCTACAACATCAAGCCCCACCCCCAGATAAAATATATTCCCGTGGCTTTGGGTAGGTCTCTGACTAAATACTGATACCTGGGGCAAGTTCAAGCTCAAACCGGTGCTCAACGTTTTGCTACGGTTTCCGGTTTGAACGACATGTTTCCTGGAAACGGTGTGCAACGGGGTTTGAGATACGTTTTATTTAGTTTTGTGGGTGTGTCAAAAATGTCAGCCCAATCAGCAGCAACAT
>NW_015532829.1:0-470 GCF_001515645.1 Sinocyclocheilus grahami
TATATATATATATATATTAAATACAGAGATTGTGTTTTAAACAAGTGGGAAAGAAAATAATAGAACATGCAGGTTCAGGGGACTTTTAGTACACACTATTACTTCCGCTTGTAGAAGTTGAACTTTCAACCCGGCAGCGTTTTTTTCCTTCCTTTCCCGTTTCGGCCTCGATCAGAGACACACACAGGTAAGATAACATCGTTTCAATCCACTCAAATCCTATTTTTATAAAAAGCGCCACATGTCAAATTTAACTTGTGCACCGTTCCACAACACCCCACGCACCAGTAGAACATGATATTACTCCCATTAATAGTGATGAATGCAGTATTTTAGGCGGACAATAAGTGTTGCTCCAGCGGGGTCCCGCTCCATATTGCTCTCGCTAGCGTAGCTGCATGAGCCGCTGTAGTTATTGAGAGCTGATATGCATGCTATGCAGTTTATTTGAGCAATATGGACCGTTTCTC
>NW_015532830.1:0-470 GCF_001515645.1 Sinocyclocheilus grahami
TGGGCAAAAACAGACATGCAACATATAGTAAGTACAAAAATAAAATTTTTAAAACGAGTTGCATTTAAAATCCGTTTTGGCTGATAATCTAAAGGGATACATGCTTGAATACTTTCAGCTAGCATCATGCTTCTGAGCAAACATAGTGCTCAAAAACCAAGATAACCTCACTGTTTTTACATGGGTGATTGGCGGTCACAATCTCACAAAACTAGTTTGTTTTTGATACGGCATGCAAGAATACAGACGCACAGGAACAAGAAGCCAGTCTCTGAAAACTGAGAATACGCTAAGAACAACACTAAGAGCAAGCGAAGAGTGAGTTTTACAGAAAGTCTGACATGTTTGGAGATGTTGGGAGACTCTGAGAACACAGTTTCTCATATTTGCATAACCTCAGAGAGTATCACTGTCAACTATGGTCAGGTGCGCACACATAAGTACACACAAATACAGTCATTGGATCGAAA
>NW_015532831.1:0-470 GCF_001515645.1 Sinocyclocheilus grahami
AAACTGTTGTAGGTGTGTGTTTAAAGCTGACTTGGCTTTGGTAGATGCGCTTGATGAGAGGATGCTGATGTTGGAATACATGAGGCAGTGCATTGTGAAGAGAGAAACACTGGGTGTTTAGAAAGGAATCTCAAGTACACTAATGTTGTACTCTAATAAAAGTGGTCCTATATTTAATGTCAGATGCAAAAGCATGTCTACAAAAGCTGTTACTCAAAGACATACTCATAGTAAGGGAGATTGCATTGTTTTTAGTGTGTCTCAAGTGTTGAAGACTCTTCTAAACGTTTATGCTTATCTTCTCACAGACACCGATGGTTCGGTCATCCTCCGTCCTGGCAACAAGTATGAATACTCCTTTGGATTTGAGCTTCCTCAACAAGGGTGAGCATTCCAGATGACAAGCTCCTGGCATTCATTTCCTTGTAAGTCATGGAAAAGTAATTAAAGTGTTATTTTCCCAACAGACA
>NW_015532832.1:0-470 GCF_001515645.1 Sinocyclocheilus grahami
GACTGAAGATCTGGTGAAAGACCTTTGGAAGAGAAAACCCACCGGTTAAATTACAGACCGTCTAATCAATTATTTGCGCTAATGAAGGCGGCGCTGCTAAACCTGCCTCCGTGGCAGCAGAAGATCTTCTCGTCCACGATAGCGGCGATCGGCAGACAGTTGAAGCAGTCGGTGAACGTCTTCCACAGCTTGATATTAAACCTGCGCTTGCCTGAAGGAAAATACAACAAACCACAACAAACAAGATAAAATATATCACACAAAAACAAAACACGACTGAAGCGCTCCATCAGACAGGAGCAGAAGGAGCGCTCCTTGGCTCACACTCGTCGTAGAAGCCGTAGATGCGGTTGATGGAGGCGCACTCGTGGTTCCCACGGAGCAGGAAGAAGTTCTCTGGGTACTTGATCTTGTAGGCCAGCAGTAGGCAGATGGTCTCCAGCGACTGCTTCCCTCGGTCCACGTAATCT
>NW_015532833.1:0-470 GCF_001515645.1 Sinocyclocheilus grahami
CACACACACACACACACACAGCCCAATGCTCATATTAGGAAACGGCTCCATGGCCAAGTTTGGCTGTGATTCAGAGTGCCGCAGCTCAGGGAGGAGTTCAACATCCTTCACCCAAAGCTCAAACATAATGAGCAGATATTCTGCATGAGAGCCTCCATTATGCAACAGCATCACATGGACATTCAGCTCCAACATAAGACGTGCAGAACATGACGTCTCCGTGACAGAAACTACAGGAAATTTAGAAGACAATCAATGCAAAAGAAGTTGAGGCAGGGTGTGGACACTCTCTGTGAGAGTCTGAGTCCATTTGCAATGTTAAACGACCAACAAAATGTCCAGTTTCACCCAAACAGATGTCAGATCAGGCCGGTGTGAATCACCATATTTAGGCGCTTTCCTGTAGTTTACATTGACCAATGCCAAACTCTTTAATTCGTCTTTTTTATTAAGCACTTTACAGGTACACA
>NW_015532834.1:0-340 GCF_001515645.1 Sinocyclocheilus grahami
GCACATATATTTGTTCTTTTAAAAGATTGATGGCCTTGAGCAGACAAAGAATGGGGTGAATAACTAATGTATGCTTTTGTTTCTGTGCACTTTAGAGAGGCAGCTGATAATACGGTTTTTGAATATGCTAGTGAGCGTTTAACTGGCTAAGGAGTTGTGTGCCAGTGTGTGTCGACCCTTGATGCATAATTGAACTTTTCAGAGAACAGGTTGCAGTGGAGATTATTATATATTAATATAATTTTAGGTTAGAGATGTTTCGTGATTTGTTTCTCTGTGGGAAAAAAAATGCCTCAGATAAAGCAGAATAATCAGTGTCTTTGCCTACAATGTAAAAAAA
>NW_015532834.1:19782-20252 GCF_001515645.1 Sinocyclocheilus grahami
CCCTTTTCTGGTACTGTTTAGAACCATTTTTCTTAAGAGTGTAGAATAATGCTAAATAGCTCGACACAGTAAATGTCAAGTCTTATCAGTAGATTAAGCTTGATTTATTGAACGAATGCCCGATAATGCATCATCACAGTCATGTGATATTCACTGATATCTACATGTCTATTTTTAGATCAGACACGTTCTTGTTTTATGGAATAGCCTTTGATATTAACTTTTCAAATAATAAACTTTGTTCAGTTTTAATCTCTAAAATAGGCAGAGCCTTGCTAATCAAAGGACATGTAATTTGCTGCAATTAACTTTGATCTCGGAATTAGGCCCATTATAACTCAAGTACAGAATGTTGTTTTCAAGGCTAAAATAAAATGGTGCTGGTCCCGCTCGGCCGAGAGGTGTGGCCGGTCAGGTGAGGTTGATTACTTTGATGTCTTGGCTATAGGCAGCGGTGGAGGCTCTGGGGC
>NW_015532835.1:0-470 GCF_001515645.1 Sinocyclocheilus grahami
CATGAATAGATTCAGAAAGGCTTGTTGAAGTTCCAAACTATAACTGAAGTTTATTGTTCCAAAATGAACTTGAATTGCAACATAAAACAAACAAACAACTTAAAGGCTAATTGCAGGCTTGTTGCACCATGCCATCTTAGCTCCATGCGCACGGTCGAAAGACTGTATGCTCTCACACCAGCGCCCCCCTCCTGTCAGGGGTGGCATATCCTTTTAAACATTTTTCCCTTCACACCTATAGAGGGCACACACTCAGAGAAATAAACAACATTAACAATATAGCAGCAAACTAATATATAAGTGAACATATAGAAAAATTAAATAAGATAGTAAGTATGGCTCCTACACACGTTATATGTAAGGTTACATGAATGAGTGGTTCTATTATAAGCATGCATAAAATAGTCTACAATACAACAGATAAAATACAAGACAGCAATAATATACACAATGACCTGAAGGCTATGTGT
>NW_015532836.1:0-470 GCF_001515645.1 Sinocyclocheilus grahami
TCTCACACACACACACACACACTCACACTCACTCTCACACACACAAACATGCAATAGAGATTCACCCCAATCACACACACTCACCCCGTCTCTGTGTTTCCAGTCTCTCTTTGTGTCAGGATTTGCTGCGTATGAAGTTAAACTCTGGGTTTCATTCTTTGGCTGTAATTGCGGGGTTTATTTGAGCAACAGGATCAGAGCGTCGCATGCTTCAGATGCATTTCACTGCCGCATTCATGAATCAAACATAAACGCAGTGAAAAATCTCGGGTATGTGAGCAGCAGCTGCTTTCACGAGACGCGAAAACCATCAGAATCTGTTCCAGCGATCAGACCATTTATACCAACCTTAAAGGGACAGTCCATCCCAAAAATCAACATTTTATCATTTAACAGATGATGTAGAGCTGGTAGAAAGTACTTTTGAACTGTTTTGTTTTGTTTTGTACACACAATTTAAGGAGTTTGGG
>NW_015532837.1:0-470 GCF_001515645.1 Sinocyclocheilus grahami
AGAGGGACACACTTATGGTGGAAACCTAAGAGGAGTCTAGTTTTACATGTGAGGTGATGAATCTCTTTATCAGTGGAAGGTCATCTTTCACCACGCAGAAGATCCTGAGGTGCGTTAAGATATGCATCAGCCCCGTTGCATCACCTCGTTAAAGCAGACATCAAAAGGGCAGGAAAAGAAGCTCAAAAGAGCTCCGATACGCTTCCTCAGCACTTCAACAGAGCAGAGAAGACTGACCGCCACGTTTAATCACTTCCTGTCAGAACGTCTCAACACAAGATCAAACTATTTGCATTTACAATTAAAAAAAAAAAGAATTTCTGTGATTCACTTTTTAAAACTGATGTGTGCAATTATTTTCTTGCTGTTTAGACATAAACGAATAAACTAAGAATGACTTGAGGTAAAAAAAATAAAAAATAAATTAAATGTAAAATAATAATAATAATAATTTAATTCCTTCCTAGGTG
>NW_015532838.1:0-470 GCF_001515645.1 Sinocyclocheilus grahami
TAAATATATAAATAAATAAAAAGAGAAAGAAAGAAATGTTACTGTAAATTATATAAGTATTTGAACTTTCTCTGCTCCTCTTACACATTTATGAAGTTATTCCTTATGGCATTTTCTCTGTAAAGTATCATTGTGAATAAATGCCATTATGATGCCTCTATTTGATATCTAGATATGAAACTATAGTTCTCTGACAGTGGTATCATCATCAAGGTGTCATTTGAAAAGACGGATGATGGTTCAGTGATACTAAAATTACGCTCATGTCAATGCCTGGAGCAGGAGCTTGATGTGTAATTGTGATGTTCACACGAGATAGCTTTGCAGCGCTGCAGTCTCTGCAGTGGGGCGGTAACCTCGAAACATCAGGACTACAGAAATGTAGGGCTTCAGGACTGCAGTGATATCACTTCAAACCTAAAACAGACAACATAAAGTAGAGCAATTCACATTGGTTATAATCAAACATT
>NW_015532839.1:0-470 GCF_001515645.1 Sinocyclocheilus grahami
GCAAGTGTATGTGGGTGTGTGCTTGCTTGTTGAGAGTTGAATGGCTATCTGTATGCCCTGTATAGGGACCAATGAAGTAGTAATCACAATGTGCCACTGACTCATCCAGCCATAACCATCCGCAAACAGTATTTACTTTCAGGTCACAAAACATATGCACTATTGTATTATGTTTGAAATGCCAATACGCCCATGTGTATGAGAATATAATGATTGACCCTATTTGATTTGTGTTCATACATGGTCTTTAATTATACTGGTTAGTCTCAGGTATTGACGATGCTTGCTGCATGAGAGCTCTTCTCATCTCCTGCTATTGATCAATGTGATCATGCATTTTTAACAGTCTCAGACTGATTTGTGGAAATGGGCACAGCACACCTGTTTAATCTTCAAACGAGTTCGGGCTTATAATATTAATCTGTCAATATTTACATTTACATTTAGTCATTTAGCAGACGCTTTTATCC
>NW_015532840.1:0-470 GCF_001515645.1 Sinocyclocheilus grahami
GGCAGTGATACATTTTGGTAGCCCGACTGGAAAACACAATAGCCCGGGGACGTCGGGCTAGCGATTTTGGGAGCCCTGCTTAGGTTTTTTTTTACATGAAGGGTTTTGTTCTTAAAATACTGATTCACTATCTTTGTGAATGCAGCAAATGGCAGTTTTGAAATATGCAAGTGTCATTTGTTGTTTCAGTCCATCTTTAGTCATTGCATTTCCATGGCTGTTCCTTGATACAAAATGCACTTTACACTTGCTTCAGAGAATGAAAATGTTGTATGTTTGTATCTTTTTCATTTGCACAATTCTTTTAGACTTTTTTTTCCATGAACAATACTACCTACATTGTACAAGCTGCAAATGATGTAGCATGTATGCTTTTCTTTGTTGTCTTTCACTGTTTTAAACATTAATTTCTCATCTAGAACTACATTTCTAGAAACATTTGCTGCATCCCAATGTGCCTACTTATACTA
>NW_015532841.1:0-470 GCF_001515645.1 Sinocyclocheilus grahami
GGGAAGAAGTGTAATGAATAGATATCTTTGTGTAATCAGATCCATGCACAACATTCATGGGTTCAGTTAATCTTTACATGCAGTGACCAGATAAATGCTCTTAACACAGAAATACACAAGAAAAATAAAATAAAATAAAAAAACCTTACACACACAGTGAAAGAACATTATGAACCCAAAAGCCTCAGGTGAAATATTCTAAGAGAAAATGAGCTGGATCCAAGATAATGAGATATGAAAGCTAACATTGTGTCTGTTTTTCATTGAGCACATTCAGAGTGACAATAAATGTTGTCCTTCATCTCTTCAAAGTGATTTCAAAAATGTATTTTTTGTAGATATGCTTTTTATATGCGTTAGACTGACAATATGGGAATATATTCTGTAAAATTGATTTCCGCATATTGCAACATCTTCAGGCTATATACTGTATATATTCTGTTCTCTTGAAGAAACACATATGTGCCACA
>NW_015532842.1:0-470 GCF_001515645.1 Sinocyclocheilus grahami
CTGCCAGAGGAGCGCGGTTTAACGAACAGTACTCTCGCCCTCGGCTGTCAGATTCAACTAAAGTCGACATTATTAAAGATCCGTGCGCTCGTGAGAAACACACCTTAAGTAACGCGCATTAGAGCCGCGTCTGCGGAAAGATCACATTTAACAGACAAGAAACCCTGATCCAGCAGAGACTGTGATTGGCCATTATGCTGATGGTGTCTTTAACTCATGTGCTTGATTTGATGTGTGGTCAGAGTTTATTCACACCGTGTGAATGCACTGATGTCATGATATTAGTGATAAATACACATCTCAGAAGTACTGAACCGCAGCACTGAAGTAAAGGTGCCGTAAGAGATTTTATTTTCAGAATAGTTTGCAATGCATTAAACAAAAACATGTCATTATCTTGTGATAACAACAAGTGTGTCTGTGACTAAAGGAGACTCTCATATGGAGTAACCTTGAGTTGCACCATTCAC
>NW_015532843.1:0-470 GCF_001515645.1 Sinocyclocheilus grahami
TTTTTTAAATATATATTATATTTATTATTTGTATTATTTAATTAATAGATAATGTATTTAATAATACATTATGTAATTTATTTCTTATGAAATCAAACAATTACATTTATTAAATAATAATAATAATCATAGTTTTTAATAGTTTTTGTCTATTTATTATTTATATCATATTTATTATGTATATAATAATAAAACAAAACAATAAATTGTTTTATTTAATTTATATATAATAACTATAATCAGCATCACCAAATTACAAAATTATTATGATTTAAGTAAAATATCAAAAACATTTCAGAGGAACAAATGACTATAAATGACGTTTTCCAGAAAATCAGTCGCACAGAATAAGAAAAGACTTTCTTCAATGTATAGCCTAAGTCATCTTTTACTATTAAATTCAGAAATAATGTAAATACAGGTAAAGAAAACACTATAACGATGTATTTTAGCTCCCCATATACACAACA
>NW_015532844.1:0-470 GCF_001515645.1 Sinocyclocheilus grahami
AAGCAAATCACTGTTTGCATTAGTTATACTGTTGGGTTGGGCTGAGAACTGTTTTAAGGATAAAAAGTTAATGCGCACACACGTTTTTGTGTGTGTGTTCGTGTCAGTGGGGTGCTACACTCAAGCTGTCTCTATGATGCAGTGGGTTATCAGTGTCGTTAATGGAGTTCTTAGGGATGTTAATGACTCTCAGAGAGAGAGAGGGAGAGGAGGAAAGAGCGTGAGAGGAGAAAGGAAAGTGTGCTAGCAAATCAGGCAACTGATTCCTAACTTCTCCCAGGTCAATGTTTTCCATCTGGATTAATTGAGATTTGAGAATTTCATTTCCTACCTGTGCAGAAGACGCACACACACTGATGTGCACTCTAAAGAAAACAACTCAACACGAACATAATCAATGACAACAAATCAATGCGGCAATAATATGTGATATGAGGGGATGAAATGATGGTATGTGTTGCTGCTTTCCT
>NW_015532845.1:0-470 GCF_001515645.1 Sinocyclocheilus grahami
TTATATCGCATAAGTAATTAGAAATGTGTTTAATTAGTTAGAATGTTTTAATAAGAAAAGAAAAGAAAATAATTTATATAATAATTATTCAAAATAAAAAAATACATTTTCTCAAGTGCTCTCAGGCATTTGAGGAACATAAACACACTCTTATAAACTGTAAACGGCTCACGGGCGTCTGTGTGGTTGTGTTTTGACAGCTAGAGAATCACTTCAATCCCAACTGTTCGTTCTGGAATTACTCTGAGCGCTCGATGACGGGTCAGTGGTCGTCGCATGGCTGCAGACGTCTGCACAGCAACAACACGCACACCACCTGCGCCTGCTCGCATCTCACCAACTTCGCCGTGCTCATGAACCACCAGCAACCCGCCGTGAGTCTCAAACACTCACACGTGCGTTTAACCCTTCACACGCCGCGCTTAAGTCATTCACGCTCTGTTGTTCTCTCGGTGCCAGTATCCCGGCGG
>NW_015532846.1:0-469 GCF_001515645.1 Sinocyclocheilus grahami
CCCCAGCGACTCAACACTGCTTTTGTGCTGCAGGGACACAAATGTGGTTAAAAGAAACGTTTGCGGGAAATGTCTGGGTTTCTCAAGATGCCAAACGCATCGCTACGCATTAAAAACAAACCAACACAATCATCCAAAACGACATAATGAGCGTCAGTCTACGAGGTCACGTTTAATACAAGAACAAACAAATAAACTCTGAATAAAAAAGAAAGGAAGAGCAAAGCCGGTTTTTCCCGAGTAACTGGGAAAACAGGGACCAAGATCGAGCAGCAGAGAAACAATCGGACGTCTCCAGTGCTTCTGTGCGACCACCTCAACTATCTGAGGTCAGACCGATCTAGCATTAACAATTATTGCACTGGATTCCTGCTTCTATCAGTGGGCGGCGATTTTAAATAAAGCAGTAATGTCAGAGTGAGACGAGCTGCGAGGGAAAGAGTCCTGCTTCACCACTGCTGCCAACTGA
>NW_015532847.1:0-469 GCF_001515645.1 Sinocyclocheilus grahami
CGTGTAATAATATCTATGAGGGGAAGAGGTCATGAGACGAGAATACTGAGGCTGATCGCAGATTGTGTTATATTATAAACCATATAAGTGAAGAAATTGCAACTAGGGCTGTTTGAATCCGAAATTTTTGGAATCGAGTCCGATTCCTGGTTCTGGAATCGCTGGGCTTCGATCCCAAGAATCGATTGCTCACTGTTGTTTTCGATTCTTGTTTTTTTAGATTGAAGGAACCTAATCTCACCATGACTGCAGGATAAAGGTCGTAGAAATTATCCTTCTCATAATATGAAGCTTTATTTGTAAAAAAATTACAATACATAAATTGTAATTTTGTCTGCTTTGTCCGTGAAATTAGTCATAGCCCACAGCAGGGACATGCGTTTATTGCATGAATTGAACAACACATGAAGTGTCTAAAATAAACGTGCACAGTTCAGCTGAATGATGAAGTTTACTTTGACTGTATGCT
>NW_015532848.1:0-469 GCF_001515645.1 Sinocyclocheilus grahami
AAAAAAAATTGAGGCTCAAGTAATTCTGAGCAGTCAAAGAGCTGCTGACTCCAAGAATGAGAGATGGATTCTTCTGCCAGCACATGCTCAGAATCGCATGTGCTGTGTTCAGTAAATACAAAGGCCCCTGAACTCAACTCAAACAAGGCCCAACAGGCTGGGAAGGCCAAACTGTGAAGAACAGCTGAACTCTGAAAGCCGGAGAGAGTGGAAGTGTTGTGATCTGTCCACCATGAGACCCAAGGATGGCTTGTCTTTATGACTGACATTTCTTTCAGGCCATAATCCTTTAAGACTCAAGCAATATTTACTAAGGTATCATTTGACTGCCCTCAGATACAGTATACATCTTTGTATGGTTTCTATGGAAATGGAAAAAAAGAATCAACATTTACTCTAAACTTCAAGTTAAAGTTTTCAAATTATTATTAAACGTATATGCAGCATAGTGACTTTAGCTTTATTTTTT
>NW_015532849.1:0-469 GCF_001515645.1 Sinocyclocheilus grahami
TTTTAGCATAACCTTAAACAGAGGGTGGAATTATGATCAAAATTATGATACACTGTCTGTAGATATACACACACATATACACATGATTATAAGAAAGTTCATGCTTTTGCAGATCGTAAAATCTTACATACAAACGTCGTCTTCGGCACAAAAATGCTGTTTAATAATAGATAATATGACAACTATAACACTTGTTTTCAGTGATAATACTTCAATGATGCTCATAACCACCAAATCCAAACGTTACATACTTTTTTTATTCGGAATATCTCAATAAAACAGGCAATAGGAAGAAATAGTCCATAAAGAACTCTTAAAGGCTTTCATTAGAGGATGCAAAAACAATACAAAGTCACTGCAATCGAAGGTAGCTCTTGCAGAGTTCATGGTCCCTGATGTCTCCCCAGCCTCCGTTTTTGACGTACGGAGCCACTCCTTTGGCTCCGGAAGCTGGGAGTCTCTTTGTAAT
>NW_015532850.1:0-469 GCF_001515645.1 Sinocyclocheilus grahami
AAAAATTGACCCTTATGACTGGTTTTGTGCTCCAGGGACACATATAAGACTTTGCTTCCACCGCCTCCTCTGAGTTGCATGTAATGCATAAGTATTAATCCTGATTTGTGTTTTTTGTTCTGGCAGTCATAGCAGAGGCTGTTGAGAAATGGAAAGCAGACAAAGAGGCTCGCTCAGCTGTTGGTGGAGGCGAGAAAGACACGGAAGAGGAGGAGGAATATATTTACGCTGTCAGAGATGAAGAGGTAAACATATCCGTCCGTGCTGCTCTGTTTAATTAAATTTCTGCCACTACATTTATTACATTTGTCTCATTTTGTAATATATTTTGAGCAGTCTGATGATGAGATGGGAGAACAGATGGAGGGAGAAGATGGTTCACAGTCGTTCATCTCTCATGTTCCCGTTCCCTCGCAGAAGGAGGTTTGTTTCAGTTCAGTCCATTTTAAACCACAAAAAAAAAAAAAAA
>NW_015532851.1:0-469 GCF_001515645.1 Sinocyclocheilus grahami
TTAACCATTCCATTGAAGATACAACATAACATTTACCAGTTCAAAGTGACCTGATGTTATAAATCACAGCTCAACTGTCAGCAAAATGCTCCACTTAATTGTTCTTAAATCAATTTATAATGAGATTCCACATGCGATCACACTTATGTTGTCATCTCACGCTAATAACATACATGAAATTACATTTTGTTTTATTATTATTGTTATTGTTGTTAATTACCAAACTCTCACAATACAATCAAGTGACCGTGACATGGGATGACATAATCAGATAGAGAGAGGAAATTAAAAACAGACATTTCACCCCTTAACTACCCTGGAATAGACTTGGTATCATAATATGCTTGGTAATTTTAGCTAAAACCTGGGATTTTTTTAATGCCTTTTTTGTTTTGTTTCTTTGTGATGTAAAAAGGGAAAATATTTTACCTCAATACCAAACTAAAGAAAAATTAGGCTGTCACTCTTA
>NW_015532852.1:0-469 GCF_001515645.1 Sinocyclocheilus grahami
CTGACCCCGGGCTGGGTTTCAGTGAGCGGGAACTGCAGTCGCAGAGTGGATCCGGGCCGCGTCAGTGGAAATGAGTGCGCGTTTTTTTCTGGAGTTCAAAACAGATAGAGGTCAAGACGATCGAGGCAGAAACAGATTGTACTCTGTTATCCTCAAAAACCTCACCAAGGTATGTCACACCATGTGATCAAACTATTCTACTAATAAATTAATTTCTTATTATGTTGTGTACTCGATAACTTAAAAGGTTTGGTGTTTTTATTACTCCTTGGAGCGGTGTTGGACTGTAATTATAATGTTGGCAAACACTTAGGCCTATGTTATCAGAGGACTTGCTAACATGAAGAAAACGTCCAGAGATCTGTAATTATACGCAATTAATACATTTGAACTTAATTAATTTAATCTTTAGTAATTTTAACTGCTATTAAATTTTATTGTTTAAGATTGCTGCGTGGTAATAGTGATG
>NW_015532853.1:0-469 GCF_001515645.1 Sinocyclocheilus grahami
TATTGCGCGATAAGTCGATATATTGATTACTGCGACAGGCCTATGTGCACTTGAGCTTCTCTCCACACACTTCCCTTCAGCCATTCTCTTCTGGCTTAACAATCAGCAGGTATTATGCTACAACGATATACAACGCAAAGCATCAGACTCAGCAGAACATCTCAAATCACTGCATGCTTGTGTCTCTGAACATCGGAATGATTACTGTATTCCAGCAGATCTGTGATTCCCTTCGAGGGGAGCCGGAGTATCTCACAGGAATGTTTGCTTTGTGCACAACTCAATATCTACTGCATTAGAGGTGGAAGAAACAGCTGGAAACGATATCAGACTCCAGACAACGCAAGCACGACATTGCAAAGACCGTAATATTTCTATGTTGTGCTTTCATTGTCTGGAGTCTGATATAGCCTCCAGCTGTTTTTATTTCATCAAATAAATGCAGCTTTGGTGAGCATTATAGACTTTC
>NW_015532854.1:0-469 GCF_001515645.1 Sinocyclocheilus grahami
ACTGCTTGAACACAGCTCAACTGAGATGAAGGTCTGCGAGACCAAAGTAAATAAATGAACCTTATCAGAGGAACTCATCTTATATGTGATAGAGGAACAGAGGAATGAATGCAGATCAATATTAGGTGCATTCTCGTTGTTGGAGACAGTCCCAACAACAAATGACGTGCAGTATCTGAGCGTCTTGGTGCACAGCTGGCGAACGGTAATGAACGACAGAAAGGTTGAGAGGATTTGTGGTGGTTATCTTTATAAACCATATGGATAACAACCAGATGAAATCTTCCTTTATTGTGGTGCATTTTTTAATAAATAGCTTCACTAGGCACAGAAAACCTGTTCAACATCGAACCCTCTAAAGGGTTGCTCTAAGTGTTTATCATATTTTGTGTAATATATTTTACTACCAATATAGAAGGTTATTACTTTTTCCTTCAGAGACTGGTCATTTAGGGAAAGACATCAGGGG
>NW_015532855.1:0-469 GCF_001515645.1 Sinocyclocheilus grahami
TTACTGTCTTCTTGGAAGGCTTTGTGACTTTTGTGAGAGGCAAAAACCAGTGGACAGGAAGGTAACTTGGAACAAGAACACGAGTCCATACACAATTTCTAAACACATTTTTCTGCAACATGAAATTAGAGTTATTTGGAGAATAAACCCTCTTGCCTTTTTCTGTTGTTGATTCTGCAATCAATCAATCAATAAGATAAAAACATTGCTGCACTGTTATAGAGACAACA
The DNA here is from genome assembly GCF_001515645.1 of Sinocyclocheilus grahami. NCBI lineage: Eukaryota > Metazoa > Chordata > Actinopteri > Cypriniformes > Cyprinidae > Sinocyclocheilus > Sinocyclocheilus grahami. The sequence goes on from NW_015532855.1 coordinate 231, forward strand.
GATCTGTCTGTAATGTATATATACAGCAGTATTCACCCAAATCCTGACTAATGAACTTTGATTTTATTTAATGTATATCTTCATATATTAATCAAGTAGTTTCACACACCGTTGACCCCAGTCCACAGTCTCCTGTTCAGTTGAGTGTGTGATGAAACAGCTTCATTTTTCAAGCAAGCAGATTTCCTGCATCAGTTGAAGATTGTTGAGTTTGATGGAGAAGTTTCCTCTCTTATACT
>NW_015532856.1:0-469 GCF_001515645.1 Sinocyclocheilus grahami
ATTACTGACCTTATTATTCTACTAAAAACGTAATGAAGCTTCAGATGGTAAAAACGTAGGCAGTCTTAAGAGGCAGGCTTCTTTCCACATCTTCTGCAAAATCGGCGCCAATTCACCCGAGTCACAAGCTCAGCGCGCACAAATTCTATTACGCATGCTCTGAGAATTTTTGCTTCTTTTTTTGTACTGCTCTCCTTGTGTGTTTCCATATGTGTGAACACATTTCAGCAGCAAGCCAAACTCCTTTCAAATAAAGAATGGAGCCAGGGTATAGTTTCCAAAACTCTTGATGTTTACTCTAATGTGCATTGAATGAAAGTGAAACTATCAAAGACTAAAGGAATAAAGTGCTATTTGTAAACAGAATAGGAAATGTGCACATATTAAAGCCCAAGACACACTGCACGATTTTCGGCTGTACCACATGAAAGATTGGCATCGTGAAACAATCGTGGCGATTTCTGTGATC
>NW_015532857.1:0-469 GCF_001515645.1 Sinocyclocheilus grahami
CTGATGTCAGTTTGATTTGGATATTTGAGCTGTTTCTTGACGTCAGTGTTTGATGTTAATTTCAGGTCTTTTGAACATCTTTTGCACACTGGGACACGTTTCAAAAGGAGATGTGGCAAATCGATGCTGTCCGAGGCCCCATTTAAGAAAAAATGCTACTTACACTTAATCAGGCTGACAAAGAATTCATATTATGCAATAAATATCAATATCAGAGAGTGGTGGCAAACAGAAACCAGTTTGTTGTGACTTTCATGCACGCAACCTCAGCCTAAGGGAAAATGCAGAGCTTTAAAAGCTGACATGCAAAAGAGAAATGCAAACTCTTAAGTTTCGTTTATTAACACTTTTGTGCTATGTGAGTCAACAACAAATCTATGCTGCTGACGTTCAGAAAGTTCCCCAGAGCTGATATAGGTTTGGTGAATGTAGCGAATTTAGCTCACAACAGGAAATATGAATAATTAAC
>NW_015532858.1:0-469 GCF_001515645.1 Sinocyclocheilus grahami
CTGCATGTGTTTGTAGAGGAAGCATAATGGAGCTCCCCAGAGAAAGCCAGCAAGAGCTTCTTCATTCACAACGCCTGCAGCTGCAGGTGCTCAGAATAATTTATGAGCATGTCACAGGGTGATGTGGTCATCTACAGGCTAGGGGACACCAGGGAGACAACAGCAAAACACTATGCAGGACTGGGCGGCACATCATAGGAGCACGATAGAGTCATGCCCGCAAATTTTAGAAAGTATGGAAGAGATGAAAAGAGATGGAAAAGGCAGGAATGTGAGAATGAGTAAGGGAAAGAAGATGGCAGAAAACGGATAAAAGAAGGAGAAGGAGAGAGGTTTATGGTAGATAAGACTTCTTTGTTTATAGGCTGTTGCTCCAGCTGTTAGATCTACAGCCGCAAGGCATCAGTAAAAGAGCTCATCAATTTCCCTGTCTGCTCATCCACCTGCCACTCACTGATTTTTATTATCT
>NW_015532859.1:0-468 GCF_001515645.1 Sinocyclocheilus grahami
CCTCTAACTCTAGCACTTTGTATTCTATTTTAATTCTACTTTATCAGTTTATCTTCTTTTTTATTAAAAAAAACACACTAGCTTTCTATTTTTTCTATTCTATCTATTCTACACTTGTTTTTGTGTGTGTGTGTGTGTGTGTGTATGTATGTGTATATATATATATATATATACACACACACACACACAGGTGCATCTCAATAAATTAGAATGTCATGGAAAAGTTCATTTATTTCAGTAATTCAACTCAAATTGTGAAACTCGTGTATTAAATAAATTCAATGCACACAGACTGAAGTAGTTTAAGTCTTTTGGTTCTTTTAATTGATGATTTTGGCTCACATTTAACAAAAACCCACCAATTCACTATCTCAACAAATTAGAATACTTCAATACTTCACATAAAACATTTTTAGTAAATTCTTGGCCTTCTGGAAAGGATGTTCATTTACTGTACATGTACTCAAT
>NW_015532860.1:0-468 GCF_001515645.1 Sinocyclocheilus grahami
AGTATGTAACAGGCTTTTAAAGGCTTAATCGTTAATTAAGATGGCATACAGTAATAGTGTCACAGTGAGCAAACACATCATAACTCTACTGTTCATTAACCACATAGTGGAATTAACATTACTAATGACCTTATGGTTCATCATTCAGTGTTTACACAATGACTTCCTTTCCTGAGGTCAAAGAAATGGTCGGTATAAGTACACAACCTCAACTTCTATTGGTGTGTGGTCAAATATCCTTACCAGCAACATCACTGTCTCGTTTGGTAGCTCCATCATTAACAGGACTGGCCTTCAGCTTGTGGTGAAGAGCAAATTGGGCTTTGTTCGGACTGCACAATTGCTGTCTCCGTAGACAGCTCACTAGGTTTTAAAACATGCCGGCCTAAATTAATGAATTAACATATAGACTTTAAATAAGTTCAGACTGAAACACATTTCCAAAAACAAAACCAATTTAAATGAACA
>NW_015532861.1:0-468 GCF_001515645.1 Sinocyclocheilus grahami
TTTCAGGTCTTGGAGTCTCTACTAATGAGCCGATGACCTGAATCATGTGTGTTTGATTAAGGAGACATGCAAAGTGTCGGGGTGCCTCAAGGACCAGGGTTGGGAACCACTGATATAGACTACTAAGTCATGCATTATTAAAAAGCACGGTTTACTTTAGACTAGAAGTCATGCAGTATACACTATAGCAGAATGTAATAACGACGATAGTAGTGTTATACATTGAAGTCATATACTGTTTTGTCAATGGAAAGAAATCATACAACATACAATACACTAAAGAGCAGTATATACTAATGGCAATAGAGAAGTGAAGCACTTGACTATAGAGAAAGCAGAATGTACTTTCGACTATAATGACCTCATGCAGTATTGACTAGAGAGGTACAGAATGAAGTGTAGCAGACAATAGAGAAGGCATGCAGTGCTGTACAGGGACTCCCACCTGCAGTGGAATTCCAGCCAAAC
>NW_015532862.1:0-468 GCF_001515645.1 Sinocyclocheilus grahami
CTTACAGTGCATTCAGGCTATACATTTTTTATCAGTATGTGTGTTTCCTGGGAATTGAACCCATGAACTTTGCGCTGCTAACACAATGCTCTACCACTGAGCCACAGGAGCATATATTATATAAAAAAAAGATTAATCATTTGATAGCACTAATTTTCATAAAATAATTGAAAGAAATCTAAAATAAAGAAATCTAAAATAGGTTTCACTTTCTCTTTGCAAAATATAATTTCTTATTTTTTCTTATTTTTCTCTTGTATTTGGGGTGAAATATGACATTCACTTATTCAGACATTCGTGTAGTTTCATCTAGTGTAAAGCTGATCATAATCCACGTCTAGACTGTTTTTGTCCTGCTGTAGACAATTTACAAATAGACAAATGTAGGGCATTTGCAGCACAGTGATGTATTAAAATCATGGTGCAATAACTTTATATTCCCCAGAGTGGAAGATCACGATGACCTCA
>NW_015532863.1:0-468 GCF_001515645.1 Sinocyclocheilus grahami
ATGTATATTAATATGTATAATGGTGTTGTTAATTATATTTAGTTTTTAACATTAATGTTAAAAACTAAATATTAACGTATAATAGTAATATTAATTTGTTGTATTTTTTAACATTAAGATTTTAAAACTAAATATAATTATATTAATATTATTATCAATATATTAAAATCTATAATTTAAAATATATTAATATCAATATGTAATATTATCATAATATTGATGTAAATGTTTTTAATATTAAATGGTATTAATATAGTATTTTATTAATACCAGTATAGTATAGTAATTAATATAGTATTTATATATAATATAGTATTTTATTAATACCAGTAAAACTAAACTGAATTCTTTCAGTTTAGTTTTAGATTTAATTAGAGTTAAGTTAATAATTAAATATTGCGTATTATTATAGTTAGGGTTAGCGTTATAATCACAGACGCATCAAATAAAGCAATCAAAATAAAAGTC
>NW_015532864.1:0-468 GCF_001515645.1 Sinocyclocheilus grahami
TACCTGACTACCTACCTGTATGCACTTACCTGAGTGATCCCTTCACCTTCTTCTGTCATCGATGAATCTGCATCCAACCTCCCGATCTGGCTCACAAACACCTCTGAATCCAAACCTGCAAAAGATAAGACTGTTATCTCCCATACCACTGCACTGATCCATTTACCACTAGCTCACCTGCTGCTATCCATGTGTATCTTTCACAACATGCAATAAAACTGTTGTTTGGATATCCCTGTATTGCATTCTTCTTTTTCATGACGATTATACACTGCCCAGCCAAAAAAAGTTGCTATCATACTGATGATACGTCTGATGATACTGACACGGTTAAGAAATTAAAAGCTACACACTCCATCTGTTATAGTTAAAATAACGGTTTCCAAACATATAACATGGTAGAAATTTAATAATCACTGTTAAAATTCATATTACATTGTTTTGTTAATACATTATGATTTGCTACAC
>NW_015532865.1:0-468 GCF_001515645.1 Sinocyclocheilus grahami
GTCCATCACAACATAATACAAAGCTGTATGATGTTTCACAACATTAATGAAACTTGTTCTTACCATTTGCATATGGGTTGACGGTCTTTTTATTCGTCATTACCCGTGCTGTTGCATTGTTAACCTGAGCACAAACAGAAGTGTGTGAGCAAGAAACATTCTGAAGCTAAAGCTGTAAATATTGAAAATATTGCTTTAACACATATTGCATGCATTATAGTGAAGATTTTCAAAATGATTACAGATCATAACAAACAGTTAAAGAAAAGTGGTAAGACATATAAAGCAAAGAAATTATATGCAAAAGTCTCATCATAAAAAGACTCGTCAGCATGCGTCATCAAAAGATGACCAAGTTGAAGGAGTATATGAAGGAAAAAAAACAGAAACACACAAAATGCACTCAACAAATGAAAGGCATCAAATATGAGACAGCATGCAGTGGAGAGGGAACGATTAGGTTAAAAG
>NW_015532866.1:0-468 GCF_001515645.1 Sinocyclocheilus grahami
TATATATAAAATTATACAAATATAATTGATTTATTTTTATGGAAATATATAGCTGCTGTAGTGATTCACTGGCCTGAGAGCAGGAGAAACCCTTGACTGTATTTTGTTCTCTGTACCCAGGTGTGTTGAAATCCTCGAGATGAGCATGTGAACCCGAACACGACATGCGGATTCCACAATTCGGACCAGATGCCAAAATAGTAGTCAGACGATTCCACCCGCGTGCAAAAGCCAAACCAGAGCCGTGAGTTGGCTTGTAAATTGTATAAGTGGTGAGCATCTCCATGGAAACCAATTTGTGTTTCTGGTGAGAAACAAGTACACCAATATCTTCTGTAGCTCTGATATGTGGGGCAATTACATTTTTATGTCCTGCAATATTAGAACGGTTGTTAAGCACAGGGGCAGTGAGTGACAGAGATCTCCTGGATTTCAGGCTTCATGCCAGAGAACGTTTGAAACAAAGTG
>NW_015532867.1:0-468 GCF_001515645.1 Sinocyclocheilus grahami
TAAAAGCCATTGATGCTGGCTAAAGTCTTTATAGTCATCTTTTACAAAACAAGGCTTGGCTGGACAAGGGTCATCTCGAATGGCCAGACTTGATTTATCTGCTGCCATGGACAGCCACTCTCATGTGTGTTTGGCTGCTAATTAGCACCGTCCCTCCTCTGGAGTGTCACCTCAGCAGGCCCACACAAATGGACAGTGCTCCATCTTGCCCAGAAAAGAAGGGGCTGCCACAAAGAGGGTCTTAAATTACGGCTGTCACTTTAAACACGGGGTCGCCCAGGGCCCGCTGCATGCTGGGAAACCTTCAGGAGGCCTCTCTTTGTCTGAGGGGGAAGGCTGGTCACAACAAACAGCCATTCCTTCACGCTGGCTGCTTTGAATTCCCGTCTCTCGAACCTCCTGTACGGACCCGGCTTGAGGTGCAGCACGCTTAGGAGTAATTCAGGCTCCCTCCGAGTGTATCACCAT
>NW_015532868.1:0-468 GCF_001515645.1 Sinocyclocheilus grahami
TTTATTAATGTCTTTTTATATTAATTTTATGTTGTTACTTTTTTTTAAATTTTCTTTTACACGACATGGATTTGTCTGTACTGTAAATTCCTGTGTCCAAAATAGACAAGTCCAAGTTCGAGTCCACCTGAATCCACCCGAGTCCGTCCAAGTTCATTCACAATTGCAGTCCGAGTCCGAGTCCGAGTCCCGAGTCCAAGTACCCCAACTCTGGTATTTAAACAATGATTAGTACAATCATTACACACCACCTTCTATGGCTGGCTGGACACATGAGGATGGAAAGCAGCTGCATCTCAAAGAAGCTGTTTCAGTGAGTCCTACCTGCAGGACCTCAGTTCTCTTTACATCGCATGGGAAGAAGCCAAAGATCTGGCCTTTGACCGCTCTTGCTGGAGAGCTCTTGTCGCCCAGTATGCTTCCTAGCATGGAAGAAGAAGAAGAAGAAGAAGATGCTTACTGTAAACA
>NW_015532869.1:0-468 GCF_001515645.1 Sinocyclocheilus grahami
TTTTTTTTACAACTCACATCGGCCATTGGCGGGAAACAAGCCTCCAAACCCATGTCATTATAATACAGATTAAATGGTAATGGGAATTTAGGAATCTACTGAGTCCCGGTATTACAGAGTGTTCCAAAAGCTACCGAATAAACTAATAAAGATTATACACTATTTATATCAGGTGCGACATTATATATAGAAAGGACAAAATAGTCTAGAGGTGTTTGGTTAATTTGCGTCCCTATAATTTATATCTCGGATTTTGATTTATTTTCATATAAAGATTGCATTTTCGTATAATGTTCACAAACAAATGCAAGCAAAAGCGTACATGGAGCCCTGCCACCAGTTAGTATATTAAACTTCACTCGATGAATTTCATTAATGTGAACCGATCAAATTGAGCGGTGACGGCTGATCAAATTTTTTTTGTTATGTTACAACTAGGAGATTTATTCACATTCACACACACATACA
>NW_015532870.1:0-468 GCF_001515645.1 Sinocyclocheilus grahami
CACACACTCTCTCTCACTCACTCTCACTCTCTCTCACTCACACTCACTCACACGTATACACACTCACACACACACTCTAACTCACTCTCACTTACACTCTCTCACACTCACACATTACGTTTGTTGAGTCTGTCACTCTATATCAGAGGAGACACGGGCTGTGCTGTGGTTGCCATGGTGACCTGGCTAGTGTGTCTATGGGATGCTGGGCAGCCTCATGTCTCCATGGTACCCAGAAGCCTTTGGTATGCAGCACAAAGCCTGCAGCATCACTGCTTGTGTCTCACTTCTGACTGTATCTACTCTCTCAATTCACTGACCTACATTTTTATCAATGAATATCTTGAAATATGGCAAATTATGGAATGAATATGGAATGTGTTTATTAGGAGTTTGTTTCTTCATCAGATTTGGAGAAATGTGGCATTGCACCAGTGTCTCAGCAATGGATGCTCTGCAGTGAATGGG
>NW_015532871.1:0-468 GCF_001515645.1 Sinocyclocheilus grahami
AAGCCTGGCTTATTTGGTAAACTTGTTTTATGAAACAGGTCCCAGCTCTCCATTCTTGTTGCTGTTGAGATTTCTTTTCTGATTTCTAACATTCATAGTTTTCTACCATACTCCTTATTGATGGTTCACAATGGCATTGAGAGGGTAAAATGTGCTGTTGCAGAAACAAAGCATTCCAGAGTGTCAGTCATAGCCTGTGGAGTCTGAAACTGAAATCCCTGTCACCCGAAGCACAGCTGAAGAAAAGAGCCTCGGCTTCTGGACATGCAAACACTTGTATCATACTTGCACTTTGGTCACAGGTCACATACGCTCACACTCGGGTCAGAAACCAACCGGGACTCGGGGGTGAAATGTCACCAAAAGTGATAAAAATGCCCCAGATAATATATAAACTGCAAACATTCCTCTTTTCTTTTTTTTGTTGTTGTCATACTGCTATTTTTCTGTTTGTGCTATTTTATAAAA
>NW_015532872.1:0-468 GCF_001515645.1 Sinocyclocheilus grahami
AAAATGACTTGAGTGTAATATTACAGTAAACATTTAAATATATTGAATTGATTTTTTTTAATATGCAGGGAAATTATAGCATAATGCAAATCTTAGGATTAATATTCTTTATGTAACAAATTGATAATTTATTTATTTGTAAGAATCACTCATTACCTTATGTTTTATAATTCATGCAAATATAGATTTTGACTAAATATATTAACATATATATATTTACATATCTTATTAGTACAAAATGTTAGATTTATTTTTATATTCAATAGTACACACACACACACACACACACAATATTCTTTATGTAACAAATTAATATTTTATTTATTTGCAAGAATCACTCATAACTTAAAAAAATAGATAAAATGTATATTAATAGATATTTTTATTATTAGTAAATATATTTTATATTTATTAGCACACACACATATATTAGTGCTGTCAAACGATTAATCGCATCCAAAATAAGTT
>NW_015532873.1:0-468 GCF_001515645.1 Sinocyclocheilus grahami
ACACACACACACACACACACACACACACACACTTAAATCAAATACACTGCAGCTGACCAAACAACCCCATTCTAGTCTTAATTTCATCATTCCTGTCAAAACAATGGCTAAATCAATCAGTAAATCCACTGTGTTCAGCCATACGCTGAAATCACACGAGTAGTATGCTGTGTGTACAGCGCAGATGTTATCGATCCTGAGGCAGATGTGCTTTAGTTAAATTAGAGACCCCAGCATGCTGAGCTTTCACTCTGCTTAATCAGTGACCTCTCTTGACCTCTGATCAGTGTTGTCGGCGCCTCTGATTGGCTGATGGGTATTTCAATAGTGTCACCTTGGCGATGACAGAACATGCCAGGAATACAAATGGAGCCTTATAAAATATGCATGAGCAATTTTTAGGCACCTAATAGCTTCATAACCCTCGAAAATAAATCTCTGAGAACCTGGAGTATGAATAAAAAAAAA
>NW_015532874.1:0-468 GCF_001515645.1 Sinocyclocheilus grahami
TTATTATTATTACTACTACTACTACTATTACACATAATTTTATTGAGAACAACTGCATTTTACTATATACTACTACTAGTAATAATAACAACAACAATAATAATGTGTTTATTATTATTATTATTGGATTCCTCCTATAATTACTGTCTTGTTGAAGTCTATCTACATGTAACTGGAACAGCAGGAAGTATTTAACATTAAAGCAATTTTAAGGTGTCATGACAAGCCCGATAGATTTGCTAAATCAGGACTCCATGCAGGGAATTTCCAGGGGGCAAAGTTCTCATCTAAATGTGGTACCAAATTCATAGCGAGCGTCCTCTGAGTCATTAGTGAATCTCTCTTAGTCCGGTCTGAGTGCGTACTATTAATGAAAGCTCTGCTAAAGACCTCTCCACTTTAATCATCCCCATCTCTCTCACACTTTATCACTCTCCGGTGACCTTTTCAATCAATTAAAGCTTTAAG
>NW_015532875.1:0-468 GCF_001515645.1 Sinocyclocheilus grahami
ATATATATATATATATATATATATCTCAAGACCTAAAAGCACACGACACTACTGACTCTTCCTCGAAAGCAACCATGCATGTCAGCTGGGTCCATGTCTCTGGTGCTCAGATCACCACCGCCTGTTCATCCCTGCCCCCAACCACCTAACTAACCAATCACATCCCACTGAGAATAGCTCTCACCCAATAGCAAACCATGAGATCATAATGGGTTCTGTCACAGAGCTGCGTGCAGGGCCCCTTGTATTGACTGTAGGAGATGAGAAGGGAAGATGGCAGTGAAAGGGAAGGGAGGAGAGAAATTATAGCCCTGGTTTCATCAAGCCAGCTGCTGAGTGTGTTTATGGCTGAAGATTTTTGCTAGATGCTTCAGAAAAGGAATAATGGCCTTGCAGATCCTCTCTGCAGGGATTTGTAAGTGATGTTTCTGTGATACCTGCTGTGACTGTGCAGTTTGTTGTGCTTTA
>NW_015532876.1:0-467 GCF_001515645.1 Sinocyclocheilus grahami
TTCATTTAATCAGGTGACCAGATAACATCACTTTTTTTTTTACATAAAAAGAAGAATTCAATAACCCGCAGCATAACACTTGGCAAGATTAAATGAGCTCCTGCTACAGAAAACCATGAATCATATCAATGACAGATGGAAATAAACAGAGCCTGACAAATTTTAAACTCACTCTTTGAGTGACAGATAATGATTATTTGCAGCACATCACTCAAGTGGCTGTATACAAATAACGAAAACACATTAGCATTTACACTGAATATGGTCAGAATCCATCCCTGACCACCTCCGAATGTGGTTCCATTGATCCGATCACCAAATGCACTCAAAATCAATGTGTCTTGGTCATTTACACCTGACTTTTATTGTGGTTATGTGCTGTCCGGCAGTTGTATGATTATTGAAAATGCATATAGTAAAGAAAGCAGTGGAGACGGTTAATGAGAAAGGCCATATTTACATTCTTA
>NW_015532877.1:0-467 GCF_001515645.1 Sinocyclocheilus grahami
CTCCTGCAGGAGCAGCAGCATGGGGATGTGCTCCTTCTGAGGGGGCGGCAGACACGACGCCGGCAGCTGGACTCCCTCGCCCTTCCTCTCCCTCCGCGGAGCACCCAGAGACACGAACACCATCTGACAGCACACACAAACGTCTCTTAGCATTTTATGTCTAGTGTTGTGCACTCTAGTGTATGTGGATTTGTTTGGTCACCTGCATGTCCTTGAAGCCGAGCTCATGAAGGGTCTTCTCATCATAGTCAGTGGTCAGCTCGTGTCCTGATGAGATCATGCGCACCGGACCCATCAGACCACCTGCACATAAACACACACGCACAGACTTTACCAGTCAAATTCCACAACAAAATGTTGCCATATGAACATTCATTTGGACTTTTAACTAATTTTACAAATTCACAAATGGCCATAAGAGATCACTATATACTGTATATATACACACACACACACACACACACACA
>NW_015532878.1:0-467 GCF_001515645.1 Sinocyclocheilus grahami
TTTGGCTCAGTTCAGTCTGCGGTGGAAACATTGGCATGAAAAAAGAACCACATTTTCTCAGTCAGTTAGGACTTAAACAAGAAACACTTCTTCCTGCTACTCCGTAGTCTGTGAGTTCACACAAACCCACCTGAGAAGAGATCTCAGAGCAAAGATTGATGCTTTGTGTAACCCACCAGCCCTTAGCAGTTTGAGCCAACCCAAGAAGGTTTTTGCTCTTGTCAACCTATCCGCTTGTCATCAGACTGCTATAAAATCTCAATCTCATTTAGTTGATGTACATTTCAGGTCATCTTTAACAGACAACATATGTTTAGCACAAAGTCAACGGGGAAATATAGTCATTCTCCATACAACAATAAAAACTTTAGTATATTAGATCAGCTAATTCAACTTTAATGCCACATGTCTGTTTCACATGCATCAAAAAGTGTGATTTACTGGATACCATTTAGGTTACCATTTAA
>NW_015532879.1:0-467 GCF_001515645.1 Sinocyclocheilus grahami
TTTTTATTTTCACCACAGCAAGTCTCGTCTAATTCCAGAAATGACGCTAATTAGCAGAGCCCCTGGACAAGCCGCTGAAGACAGAATCTATCGCTGAAGGGTGTAAGGTCCCAGTAAATCAAAACGCTGGTTGCTTTATGGACATTACAGTCACTTGTCTTTATGTGTCTGTGGGGGAAAAAAGTGTTTTTTCTCCCACCCTTTAAGAGGTCTTTGTGTTGTCGAATTGGCAAGGGAATTAGAGAAATTATATGTGATAAATGAGTAACGCCTGGTTGGGCATTAAAATGAATTGTTTTCAAAGGGTCTGCACACAAAGCTTTTGAAAGAAATAACACTATATGATCCAGACAGATGACCAGCCAAAAAACTACTCACGCTATTGCAAACAAATTTTTATACAACCTGAATTAATTCAAAGATAAAATGGCAGAAATTTCCATTACATTTCTATTAATCTAGATTTT
>NW_015532880.1:0-467 GCF_001515645.1 Sinocyclocheilus grahami
ATATATATATATATATATATATATGTGATTTTATATATTAAAAATATGAATATACATTCAATATATGTATTGTAATATTAGGACGGATATAGATGAGGTGATACAGGTGTTCTCCGTTTCTGTTCATTTATTACTAGCAACTGTGCAATGGTTTGATATAACATACACTCACTCGGTGCTGCAGTTTTCTGAGTCAACTCCTTCTAACTGCCGAATTCCCCGTACTAGCTGCACATGTCACAACAGGTATGAGCTACTTGCTATATTACCATATGTAACCTAAACATATCCACATTCTATCATTATTACAAATCATAACTCTAAACATGAGCAATGGTAGTGATTCTCGCCTTAGCAAACACTTCCAATTATGTGATTGAATGCAACTGCTGCAGTCTTATTTAGTTCATGAGCTTAATATGCATTATGACATTGTCTCTTTGTTGGTTTGTATGTATCTCTGGGGG
>NW_015532881.1:0-467 GCF_001515645.1 Sinocyclocheilus grahami
AGGTGATTCTGTCCCCCGCACTTTGTTTGACTCACCGCCGCTATTCCAGCCTGTGTTCTCTGATTTGGTTATTTAGATTTGAGTGAACTAACACTCACCAATCACAAGGTGAATCATCTCTTGGGCGTGTCTGTCATGAGCTTCAAATCTCCTGTTGCTCTCACAATTTCACTTTGCTCATTTGGGGGTAAAATGCACCCCAGAAAAAAGTAGAGGACGATTATGCCCTTTTTCAAATACTGTAAGTATGTGTTATGTCACGATGACACGAGTCACGCGATGGAATTTCTACGTTATTATTTGATCTAATGGGGCGTCTACAACACTGCAACGTTTATATTTATAAAAGTGCTTACCGCCACGTCAGGGTCTGAGCAGGCGTACACACTTTTCCAAAGTGGCAAAGTCGGAGCACTGCAGCAATTTGAACATCTAAGCTGCAATAATAATAAAAGCGGTGTACGTGC
>NW_015532882.1:0-467 GCF_001515645.1 Sinocyclocheilus grahami
CACACACACACACACACATATGCGCACCTCTACTTGTTAGGATGTCCTTTTGCCATTTCAGAAATGTGGCTCTCACAGTATAGCAGAACAAGACTAACAAAGAAGTACGAAATGGTACCAAACCATGTTGTTGGACATTTACCACATTAACACTATAGTTTTATGCAAGAATATAATTTGATTTATAGAAGATGTTCAGTCGTGCATGTGTGACAGTTTGACTCCTGAATAAATGACTCTTATGAACCAATTATTTTTATTGAACAAACAGCATACAGAGCAACCAGTGTAGTTCAAATCCCAAATGAATCAGTTTTGTGAACAGGTAATTTTTAGTGAATCAAACACATACAGTGCAACCAGCGGACAGTAGTTTGAATCCCAAACAAATGGTTGTTTTTGATGAATCAAATGCTACAGCACAACCAGTGTAGTCCAATACCAGAACGAATGAATCTGTTGTTTTA
>NW_015532882.1:19896-20316 GCF_001515645.1 Sinocyclocheilus grahami
AACACTTTTTCACACCACTGTATAAATAACAAATTTTACACACACATATAACAGTGACATTGGAGAGAGAGTTATGAGGCGTTATTAAATGTTTAATAATCATTATTATTGTGCTGTGAAGCTCATATTTCCTGCATGGGGACTATGAGCTAGTGGCTGATAACAGCGCAGCTCCTGGAGTGTATGTGTGAGTTTGAGTGTCAGGATGACTGAGATAAGTGTGTGTCGTGATTTAAGATGCCTCTGCCATTTCAGACTGTCGCCACTAAAGATTTATTACTAATTAGGTTAGAGAGCACTTGATCTGTCAGGTGTGTGCGCTCTTTTGTAGATTGGATTGGTTTTCTGTGTTTGCCTGACATTCAACATTCTCACATCAGACTACATGAGACCGTCTGCCACCACACACACACACACACA
>NW_015532883.1:0-467 GCF_001515645.1 Sinocyclocheilus grahami
AAGTGCAAATATTGTCCATCTGTTGTTTTGACTCATTTACATCTGGATTCAAAGCCAAAACCGGCTCATGAGCCGAAATATACGGAGTGGTCAATGATGCTTCATATCAAAGCACAGTCCAGCCCAGCCTATTAGAGAGTAACTCACTATCACACACACACGAGGGATGGAATCAGTTATTGATTAAGCACGGAAACCATTTAATGAGCGGTTCTCTGACTGTAACACCCCGATGAGAGAGGAGAGAATGAAGGGATAATTTACTTACTACTGACATGATTGTGAGGATGTAGTGCTCCAGGTTGTGTCCGTGATGTCGCACCATCTTGGCGTCGGCCGTCACCATCAGCTCCACGAATCGCGGATACGACAGAAAGCGCTTCCGGCGGGAATGAGAGCTGTCTTTGGAACGCATCGTTTCCTGTATCGACATCACTTCCTCCTCCAGAGTTCTGTTGCTATGGAGA
>NW_015532884.1:0-467 GCF_001515645.1 Sinocyclocheilus grahami
ATGTATCATTTTTGAATTGCAATTTATAACTTAATGTATTAACTAAATAAACCAAGAAGACTCTTGTGTTGGTAATCTGTTAGCATTACTACTACTACTACTATTTATTATTATAATTATATAGCACACATATTCTGTCATACACACAAATGTATAAAACCTGAATACATTATTATGTTATTTCTTTTAATACAGGTATAACAAAGCAAAATCAAAGTCCTTTCATTTTCTCCCTGGAACCTGTCACCTGTCCACCAGCCACAAGGTCATTGCTAAATTCATGTGTTCCCGCTGTGATATTCCAAATCAAACAGCTGAAAATGAATATGGGCAATAAAGTTTATTAAATCTTTATCAGAAAGATTGTATGACACATTCTAATAAACCAAGACGGTCCTGATTTCCTGTCCTGGTTTGTTTTAATTCCAGGCCCCTCCTCCACCCCCCTGTTTACCCTTAGGTCCGGA
>NW_015532885.1:0-467 GCF_001515645.1 Sinocyclocheilus grahami
CACACACACACACACACACACACAAACACAAAAGCAAATCCTGTAGTTGTTGTTCACCTGTTTGTGTCTGAATATAAATAGCACCGTGGCTGAGAGAAACCCCTGATACAGACGCTGTGGACTGCGTTTGATTGTCACGTCGTTGAGTTTAAGGAGGAAAGGGAGTGGGTTTAAAGGCAGAAGGGGAACCTGATGGAGACGGAGGCCGAGGGGTGTTTAGCGCTAACGGAGGCGTTCGGGGCACGAGAGGTGTCGGAATGCATTGATACAGTAGATTCATCTGCGTTTCTGATTACACACATTCACACGGCGCTCGCTCGGCTTCATGTGTCTCCCGCCGGCGGCTGGTGTTTATCCTCGGCGTGTTTGAACATCAGGATGGAGTTGTAGATCTTGAGGGCCGGGCCAAGCTTCACGCTCATTATCTTAACGATGTCACGCTGCGTCAACAGCAGAAAGGCCTTCCC
>NW_015532886.1:0-467 GCF_001515645.1 Sinocyclocheilus grahami
ACTTTTTTCTTTTATGTTTTCTGTCTCTTTATCCTGAAAACAGGGTCAAAGACCCAAAGGTTGCCATTCTGAATGGCTCATGTTATGCAAATGAAAGTTTTATGCCCTGCTGAATGCTGTCACTGGAATAATTTGGTTCCTTATGAGAGTATTTGAAGTAGAAGAGATCAGTGTTTCCCACTGTGGTAAAACACACACACCTGGGGTGCATAGAGAGACCTGAGGTGCACAATAAAAATAATATATTTTATTGACATACTGTTGCTTGTAATTTAAGAATTGGAAGAAAGCTGACTTTTTGTTTGCCCACCATAGCCTACTTGAGTAATAAGGTTAAGCCCTGACTGCATGAATGCTCATAAAAAAGTTCATAATGTTTTTAAAGGTAATGTAAGCCTTCAAGCCCATCAATCTCACTAAGATTATTTCATGATAAAATGTTAATAAAAATGACACTTCATAATAAT
>NW_015532887.1:0-467 GCF_001515645.1 Sinocyclocheilus grahami
ATATGACTCCTAATGAATGACCTACACTTAGATACCGTTTTCTCCTTGTGTAAAGTTGTATGGGAGATGCAGCTTTCACTACATTAAAAATTATGTTATAGACAGACTTTATTACACTGTTATACAGACTTTATACAGACTCAGGCCTTCATTTTTTCATTTAGCTTAATTCCTTAGTTGGTTGATTGAGGTGTGAATGTCTGATTTGTCATTCATGAATCAATGAATTGTTGTAATGAATGAATGAATGAATGCATTTCCTGCAGCTCAAACTGTATTTATATACTGTATTTTGTTAGCAACAATTACATAAACTAAACTGCTACATTTAACTGCACTGCAGTTCTCTTTGGATAAAATTGCAAAAGATGAAATAAAATAAAATAAAGAAAAGTAAAAATAAAAAGATAATGCAGTGTGCACCTAGTATCTACAATTGTTTTAGAAAGCACACGTCAGACCATTTG
>NW_015532888.1:0-467 GCF_001515645.1 Sinocyclocheilus grahami
TTTACCTCTGTGATGCCATGGTCTAATAATTCACCTCAATCTACGTGGGCCTGTAAGACCCTCTTAAAGCACATCGCTGTAACATAAATCTCCTTTTCTTGCCCGCATTTTGCTCCCTCCATGCACCCCATAAATGTGTTGAGTGAGATCTCACTCTGACAGGTGTTCTTTTTTTAAGAGTGAGGAGGTGTCGTTTAAGTGGTGAACTTGTGTGGGTAAGGAATGAGCCAGACTCAGCTGAGGATTTGTCTATAGACTGTACAGGGGTAGATGGGAAAATATGTGTGAATATTTATTCTTGAAGAGACGTCTGCATTGCAAGTATGACAGATTGTATAGATATGTATGAATATAGATGTAGATGTGTATAGATATAGGTGTGACCTATAGAAAGATTTACAGATGGATGGATGGATGGCTATTTGTATAGAAGAATGGATGGGCGGGTGGACGGATGGACGGATGGG
>NW_015532889.1:0-467 GCF_001515645.1 Sinocyclocheilus grahami
ATAATGACTCTCACAGCATGGTCCAAACTGCAGTATTTTCTCTCTTTCTTGGCTTAAATATTCTTTATTCCTCCTCCAAGATGAAGAGAGCCAAGGCCTTGAAGAGCTGCTCAGCTCTTTATAAATAACACAGCACTCAGCCTCAGTGTCACTGCATTTAGTAAAACAACACTTAAACACACATTAACGTCACACGAATACCCAGATCCATACACACATCAGACATATGTTCCACATGCTGGGTTGTTGTAAACAAAATAATACACATGCTTGAAATGTGGCATTCGGAAAGAGGCTTAGACGGAAGCTTTCGGCAACACCTCATTGTCTGCAAGAGATGAGAAAAAAGCTGCCCTCCATTCGAAGTGTTTTCAGTGTAAAGCATTACCATAATTTTTTCGACTGCGGTTCTCCCAGGACCCGCTGATGAAGGCTCTACCCATAATTCTAATTGCATGGACTGCATT
>NW_015532890.1:0-467 GCF_001515645.1 Sinocyclocheilus grahami
TATATATATATATATATATATTAAATCAAAACAGTTACGATGTTCATTTATTTGGTTTCCTTAATATTTTAACATGGAAACTCTCAGATTAAGTTTCTGTTAGATGTGTGGAACACAAAAGGACAAATGCTAGCGAGCAAAACATCTTCTTTCTCTTACAGGAAAAATTAAGTCCAATCATTGTTCAAATATCAACACTTGAAACACAGTTGAAACTATTTTTAAACTTCTTTGGAACAGAAAACCAATCAAAAATGTGTTTTCAAGTTCAAATCATAAATAAAATGATAAACTCAGTGATCATTTGTTTTGGAAATGTTCTAATAAGTGACGGTATATGGATAAAAAAAATAAAGGTGTTAATGGTAGATTTGAGACGGCTGTATATCAGCATACTTTATATTAAAATCTGGATGGAGACCAGCAAAGAGCTCATTATTCATCAGCCTGTTTGAACACCTGCTCCA